>NW_028319350.1:112500-197911 GCF_062004578.1 Staurois parvus
CGAATGTTACACTTGACACATGTGCAGGCCACTGCCACCAGGATCCACCTTTCTATCTTAGGGGTCTATTTATAAAACATTCATTGGACGAATGTTACACTTGTCACTTGTGCAGACCACTGCCACCAGGATCCACCTTTCTATCTTAGGGGTCTATTTATAAAACATTCATTGGACGAATGTTACACTTGTCACTTGTGCAGGCCACTGCCAAGAGGATCCACCTTCCTATCTTAGGGGTCTGTTTATAGAACATTCGTTGGACGAATGTTACACTTGTCACTTGTGCAGACCACTGCCACCAGGATCCACCTTTCTATCTTAGGGGTCTATTTATAAAACATAGATCTCTTTTTTCCCTAGTAGAAGTTTTTAAGGAAGTGCCTCAGGCTGTTTTTTTGGCCCCATCGTCTCATCAGGCTTGGCTGCCAAAAGCTTAGCAAACCATTCTGCCCAATTTTCCATCGTTGTCCTCTCTACAATACACATTTTTTAAGCCTGGCTAACTTCATTCACTTCAATTGGAAATTCCAAATTTAAGACCTACGTGATTTTTTAAAAAGCTCAACCAAACCGATTTGTGAAATCTTTCAACCGTTCCCCCCTCTCTAGCAGATCTTTATTACTGCCCGCAGAGATCGCCGTACTTTCCCTAACAATGCCTTCATCCCGGTACCTGTGCAGGTCTTGGCTGAGCTCTTGGATTTCCTCTGGTCTTTTTAGCCTACTGGGGGGAAAAACACCAAGTTTATCAAAGTGGAAATTGGCTGTACACCAAAAAATGATGAAGAAACGCATGCCATATGTCCAATGGAACAGAGAGCTGGTCTTTATAAAACAAAAAGGCAAATGTTAGCCTCATTAAAATACAAATTAAATTAAATAATAAAAATTAAAAATAAAATAAATAAAAATGAAAATTAAAATATTCATTTAAATAGGAAAAATTCAAAAAAGAAAAAAAATTATTTACTTATAACAATTAAAAGTTTGGGGACCACAACATGGGAAGAAGAAGAGAGATGAGGAGAAGAGGAGAAGAATGTGGGTGGGTGTAGCGGGATACGGCGGAAGTAGAGAAACCGGTTTTAGATAAATTAAAACTTGTATTGCATAAAGTGTCAACTTCAAAAAACCCCAGAGGGGGACCCGCATGGAAGAAAAGTATATTTGAAATATATTTTAAAAATATTCTTCCCAAATATATTGACATATATTTGAAATACTATAATTTAGGCCATATTCAATATATTTCAAAATATATTTCAATATATATATATATATATATATATATATATATATATATATATATATATATATATATATATATATAATGTATGTTAAAATATGTTTTTATTACAAAATATACGAAAAATTGTTTTAAAAATACATTTTCAAATATACTGTATGTCATTATTGAAATGCATTTACAAATATATGTAAAAATATATGTTAAAATGACTTTTTTATATGTTAAAAAAAATCTGAAGAATATATTTAAAAAATATATATTTTTAAATATATTCAGATTTTTTTAACAAATAAAAAAGTCATTTTAACATATATTTTTACATATATTTGTAAATGCATTCCAAAAATGTAGCTTTGTATTTTTTTATATGTTAAAAAAATCAGAAGAATATTTTTAAAAATATATATTTTTTAAATATATTCTTCAGATTTTTTTAACATATAAAAAAGTCATTTTAACATATATTTTTACATATATTTGTAAATGCATTCCAAAAATGTAGCTTTGTATTTTTTTATATGTTAAAAAAATCAGAAGAATATTTTTACAAATATATATTTTTTAAATATAGTCTTCAGATTTTTTTTAACATATAAAAAAGTCATTTTAACATATATTTTTACATATATTTGTAAATGCATTCCAAAAATGTAGCTTTGTATTTTTTTATATGTTAAAAAAATCAGAAGAATATTTTAAAAATATATATTTTTTAAATATATTCTTCAGATTTTTTTTAACATATAAAAAAGTCATTTTAACATATATATTTGTAAATGTATTCCAAAAATGTAGCTTTGTATTTTTAAAGACATACAATGTATTTGCAAATGTATTTTTAAAAATATTTTTCAGATATTTTGTAAAAAAAACGCATTTCAACATACAGTATATATATATATACACACGTGTGTGCACACATATATATATATATATATATATATATATATATTGAATATGGCCAAAAGTGTAGCATTTCAAATATATGTCAATATATTTGGGAAGAATGTTTTTAAAATATATTTCAAATATATTTTTCTTCCATATAGGGAGTGCCGCTAAGGGAACACTCACAGTTAAGTTCTTGGGTGAAGATGCATCAACAACGTTGCTGCTCTGGTCCCAAAAGGGAGGCTACAGTACTGGATTACAAGTCCCTAGCCCAGCAATGGGCAAACTACGGCCTGCGGGCCGTATACGGCCTGGCGGACCTTTTAATCCGGCCCGCGGAGCATGATAAAAAAAAAAACAGCCAGGGCAGGCAAACATTGGCTGTCAGGATGTGTGTAGGCGGGGCAGCGTGACAAACGTGAGGGGAGCTAGGCTCCTCTCACAGTCCGCCCTGAAGACCGTAACGGCGCGGGAACACTGCGAGAAGAACGCGCGGAGCAAAGGTAAGTAAATTGACACAGGGGGGACTTGGCTTACTACTTGGGGGGGAATAGTACTATGGGGGATGAAATACTATATGGGGGATGAATTAATATGGGGAATGAATTACTATGGGGGATGAATTACTATAGGGGGGATGAATTACTATGGGGGATGAATTACTATAGGGGGGATGAATTACTATATGGGGATGAATTACTATATGGGGGATGAATTACTATAGGGGGGATGAATTACTATGGGGGATGAATTACTATATGGGGGATGAATTACTATGGGGGATGAATTACTATGGGGGATGAATTACTATATGGGGGATGAATTACTATAGGGGGGATGAATTACTATATGGGGGATGAAATACTATATGAGGGATGAATTAATATGGGGGATGAATTACTATAGGGGGGATGAATTACTATATGGGGGATGAATTACTATAGGGGGGATGAATTACTATAGGGGGGATGAATTACTATGGGGGATGAATTACTATGGGGGATGAATTACTATGGGGGATGAATTACTATATGGGGGATGAATTACTATATGGGGGATGAATTACTATGGGGGATGAATTACTATAGGGGGGATGAATTACTATATGGGGGATGAATTACTATAGGGGGGATGAATTACTATATGGGGGATGAATTACTATGGGGGATGAATTACTATATGGGGGATTAATTACTATGTGGGATGAATTACTATATGGGGGATGAATTACTATAGGGGGGATGAATTACTATGGGGGATGAATTACTATATGGGGGATTAATTACTATGCTTACTATGGGGGAATATTACTATACTTACTATGGATGGCATGGTAGTGGCTGGGCCGGCCAGCAGCTAGTGGGGGGCATAAAAGTTTTGTAAAATAACTCTTTTTATGCTTTTCTACCTTAAATTAATCTAAACATTTAATGTTACAAATTTTAATTTAATTTATATTAATTCACACATACACATCATTCATCTACTCTTGGTCTGGCCCCCGGGTCCAATATATGAACCCATTGCGGCCCTCAAGTCAAAAAGTTTGCCCACCCCTGCCCTAGCCTGTCTCTACTTGTTAGGAACCTTTCTCTGCACCAAAACCTGGGGGCAGGGATTTATAAAGACTCTGCTTACCCAAAAATGGCTACCAGAGCCAACTGGATGCAGCATAGCCAACTGGAACCAGGAAACCATAGAGAAGCCAAGTTTCTCCTGACTTCCTCTCTAGGCTGCAATACCACTCCAGTCAGGCACCATCTACAATGAAGGAAGCAGACTGCACCTACCTACAAGAAGAAAGGAAGGGAGGAGAGCTGGACCAGGGACAGGATTGTCATAGAGCACTGGTGAGACCCATACACTGCTAAGGTCTATAGGAGAGAGACACCACCATGTCTTGGGGGCCTTCATACTGAGCTGACTTGACAAGCTTCAACTCCCCTGCCCCCCTCACAAGATGACAGGCTGCACTTACTCCCTCCCCGGTCCATGGAGGGATTGTCTTCCACAAAACCAGCCCCCCGGTGCTGGGGAGGTTGGGGACTGCCGCTCTAACCCCTTCAGAATCTCCATTTCCCCCATGGGGACATCCAGCCCCATCCATGTCCTGGGGGCCTTCATACTGAGCTGACTTGACAAGCTTCAACTCCCCCGCCCCCCTCCCCGAGGTGACAGGCTGCACTTACTCCCTCCCTGGTCCATGGAGGGATTGTCTTCCACAAAACCAGCCCCCCGGTGCTGGGGAGGTTGGGGACCGCCGCTCTAAACCCCTTCAGAATCTCCATTCCCCCATGGGGACATCCAGCCCCATCCAGGCCCTTTCAGAATTTCAATACATATTATGTATTCCCATGCTTTTATTGTGTGAATATAATTCTTTTTATGTTGGAGAACAGAAGGTTTTTTACGTTACTGCAATGTATCATCAAGTGTTGCATGGAGTGTGATTATGTGCATTGGATGTAGGTTATGGAAGGCTGGGGGTATGAGTCCATTAAAGGGTTCCTATGGAAGTGGTGTGCTAGGTTAGGGGAATGAAGGGTTAGATAGGGGAGTAGTTGTGCTGGGGTGGGGGTGCATGGGAAAGGGTTATAGAAAAGGGGACAAAAAAGGAAGTAGGAGGGAAGAGGAAACTAATTTTATACTTACTTTTTCAGCTAACTACTTTGTCCTCAGTAACTCACCCATCTTTTTCAAGATCTCAGGGCCTCAGTGCCACTTTTGTTTCTAGTCCTCCCACCCTCTCTACCGCCCCATCAAACAAGTGCTAATAAAGTCTGCTATAAGCAGGTAAGTATTTGGTATTTTGCACAGTACAGTGGGAACAGGGGCGGACTGACCATTCAAGAACTTGGGCACTGCCCGAGGGCACGGGGTCAGTAGGGGGCCCCATGAAATGCCCCTTGTACCTTTTTATAGGCTTTTTTTGAGTGTGGGCAGGGACACAGGGGCCCCATGATCCCCTATTGCCCGGGGGCCCCATGAGTTGTCAGTCCACCCCTGAGTGGGAACTAGCTTGACTGCGAACACGTTGACCAGAGAAGAATCAATTTGATGCAGTTGGCCAGAGAGGTATCACTTTGACGCAGTTGGCCACAAAGGGATCACATTGACACAGTTGGCCATGGAGGGATCACTTTGACGCAGTTGGCCAGAGAAAGATCACTTAGACACAGTTGGCCATGGAGGGATCACTTTGTGTCAAAGTGATCTCTCTCTGGCCAACTGCGTCAAAGTGATCCCTCCATGGCCAACTGTGTCTAAGTGATCTTTCTCTGGCCAACTGCGTCAAAGTGATCCCTCCATGGCCAACTGTGTCAATGTGATCCCTTTGTGGCCAACTGCGTCAAAGTGATACCTCTCTGGCCAACTGCGTCAGTTGGCCAGAGAGGGATCACTTTGACACAGTTGGCCAGAGAGGGATCACTTTGATGCATTTGGCCAGAGAGAGATCACTTTGATACAGCTAACTAGAGAATGATCGCTTTGACCCAGTTAGTCACAGAGTGATCACTTTGTCACAGCTGGCCAGAGAGGGATCACTTTTATACAGTTGACCAGGAAGGAATCACTTTGGTGCACTTGGCCAGAGAGGGATCACTTTGACACAGTTGGTCATAGAGGGATCATCTTGATGCAGTTGGCCAGAGATGGATCACTTTGACGCAATTGGTCCCAGAGGGTTCACGTTGACACAGTTGACCACAGAAGATCGTGTTGACACAGTTGACCACAGAAGAATCAATCTGATGCAGCTGCCCAGAGAAGGATCACTTTGACATAGTTGGCCACATAGGGATCACTTGACACAGTTGGCCACAGAGGTATCACACTGACACAGTTGACCATGGAGGGATCACTTTGATGCAGTTGGCCAGAGAGGGATCACTTTGATGCAGTTGGCTACAGAGGGATCACTTTGATGCAGTTGGCCACAGAGGGATCACTTTGATGCAGTTGGCCAGAGAGGGATCACTCTCATACACTTGGCCACAGAGGGATCACTTTGATGCAGTTGGCCTCAGAGGGATCACTTTGATGCAGTTGGCCACAGAGGGATCACTTCAACACAGTTTCCCAGAAAGGGATCACTTTGACACAGTCGGCCAGAAATGGATCACTTTGACACAGTCGACCATAAAAGTATCACTTTGAGGCAGTTGGCCACAGAGGGATCACGTTGACACAGTTGACCAGAGAGGGATCATTTTGATACAGTTGGCCAGAGGGGATCACTTTGACATAGTTGGTGAGAGAGGGATCACTTTGACGCATTTGGCCACAAAAGGATCACGTTGACACAGTTGACCAGAGAGGGATCATTTTTTATACATTTGGCCACAGAGGGATCACTTTGATGCAGTTGGCCACAGAGGAATCATTTTTATACAGATGGCCAGAGAGGGATCACTTTGACATAGTTGGCAAGAGAGGGATCACTTTGATGCAGTTGGCCACAGAGGGATCACTTTGATGCAGTTGGCCACAGAGGGATCACTTTGATGCAGTTGGCCACAGAGGGATTACTTTGACGCAGTTGGCCACAGAGGGATCAGTTTGATATAGCTGACTAGAGAGGGATTACTTTAATGCAGTTGGCCACAGAGGGATCACTTTGACGCAGTTGGCCACAGAGGGATCAGTTTGATATAGCTGACTAGAGAGGGATCACTTCGATGCAGTTGGCCAGCTTGAACATGTATTGCAATATATGCAAACTTATAATCACTGTTTTTAAGAAAAATTATAGTAAAAAAACCCAGACAGGAAACAGGAAGTGATTTTTTTTATCTTTCTATTATATATAGATGTAGCAGGTGCCTCAAAAGAAAAAAAAAAAGTCCAGCTAGGCAGAAAAATCACCCGACCCTTCACAACTTATGTTAAAACATAAAAGATTTTCTCATTATTTAAAGCATGGAAATTACCATATGTAATCTCAGCATATTCTTTAGGGCTTGAAAATGTTAAGTGAGTGCTAAAAATACTATAATTGCAAAAAAAATAAATAAATAATAATAATAATTCTCAGTAAAGAGAGGGATTTAGTTGTGAATCTGCAGAATAATATATTCAATCTATAAAGCACAGCTGCTGCAGCTGCCGCCGAGGCCAGGGGCCAGCAGGAGTCTCCATCAGACAAAGCGCTTGCACAGCAGAAGCATAAATGTTCTTTTTTATTTTACAGCCGCTAAAGGTGTATGAGAAGAGAACTAAGTAATTGTTTACATAAACAATACATTTACATTCTTAAAAACAGAACCGGATGCCAGCAGCAAGTTAAGGGGTCAGTCCACCATAATATTTCTATTTTTGGTACACGCTGGAGGGTTAAAGGGGTCTATTTATAGAACATATTTCATAGAAATTCACCCAGTGAAAGTGCATGTACGTTCATTCAATGTGAATGTTATTAGGCTGTTTTCTGTGCTAGTCGAACGTCGAACTGAAAATACTGCATTTGACCACTAGGTATCATAGGATCATTGCTAGCCCTCCTATGATAGCAATAAAGTTCACCACTTCAATACCGGGCATTTTCACCCCCCCACCCCTTTCCTGCCCAGGTCAATTTTCAGCTTTGACGCACTTTAAATTACAATTGCGCAGTCATGCAACACTGTATCCAAATTAATTTTTGTTTTTTTGAGGCAGATAGAACTTTCTTTTGGTGGTATTTAACCACCACTGGGTTTTTATCGTTTGCTAAACAAAGAGACTGGAATTTTTGGGAATAAAAAGTTTTCCTTCGTTTCTGTTATGAAATTGTGAGATGGGGAAACAGCTCTCATTGTTTGAACACTGTTTGTGTGGAAGTAAATTAATGTTTTGACTGACATTCTGCGGTTTAGCCACAAGATGTCACTGTTTTTCTAACACAGCCTCAGACTGCATAGATATTTGTATATTCATGAAGAGGTGGGGTTTTTTGCACACAGAGTTGTAGAGAACAGGAAGGAGAGAGAGAAACCATGTTTTTGAGCATGGTGAATAAGGGGCCCTGTGAGCTGCGAATCTGATGACATCCAGGTGTGAAAGCGTCCCTCCGTAACCAGAGCTGCAGCTAAGTGAAGCTGATGAGATTGCTGCCAGGAATGCTGATGAGATTGCTGCCAGGAAGGCTGATAAGAGCAGAGGAACTAAGCAACATATACGGCGAGACCGCATGCTTGTTGGAGAGACATTTGTTCTGTTCAGAGTCACCAGCAGATGCAAAGCAGACCCGGGTCAGTAAGATCGTGCACGCACCTCATTTCAGTGTTTGTGCCTTGAGACTGAGGCCAGGCCTATAGTTAGTTAGTTATGGTCTCTGTTTGGGTCAGGCCACAAGTGTTGTTACTGATTATTGGAAGGACTCCACAACTTAAAGTGACATTTCACATTGGAGAGCTGATAAAATCCTACAAACTCAAGCTAGACTGGCGTTTTGCTCAGAAGGAATACTCAGGCACGTGCTACAGGACCAGTTATGGGAGGGGGAATACTGTAGATTTGTGTAAGGTTGTAAGCTGTTGTGCTGCACCGCAGGCTAGCCCATACCATACACCCATACACTGATTCCGGCTCTTTTAGGGTAATAACAGGTAAGGTGTGGCAGCTTAGTTGTGCCCGCCAGTAGGTAAATTACTACACCTTCTACCTTCATCCATCAGGAGGCGCCGTGCTGTGCAGCACAAGGGTCTCAGCCTTTGGGCTGGGTGTATGTAAATTTATTGTATGTTTCCAGCATTTGTGGTTGTGTTTATTTGCCACATCTAAGAAAAATTCTGTTGTGGCAAAAGCTGGTGTTGGGGTTGCTTTCCTCGTTCGTGACTTCACTGTATCCTGGGGAGCCCACCCCGGTACACGGCTTACAAAATTTTGCAAATAAGTAATTTTTTTTTTTATGTGTGCTGATGAGACTGCACTGACGGACACTGAGGAGGCTGCACTGATGGGCACTGAGGAGGAAGCTCTGATGGGCACTGACGAGCTGCATAGATGGGCTCTGATGAGGAGGCACTGCTGGGCACTGATAGATGACACTGATGGGCACTGATGAGGAGGCATTGATAAACTGCACTGATGGATACTGATAGGGGGCACTGATGGGCACTAATAGGCAACACTGATGGGCACTGATAAGCTGCATGGATGGGCACTGATGAGGAGGCACTGATAGGTGACACTGATGGGCACTGATAAACTGCACTAATGGACACTAAGGGGTTTATTTACTAAAGCTGGAGAGTCCAAAATCAGACTCCCTTCTGCATAGAAACCAATCAGCTTCTAACCTCAGCTTGTTCAATGAAGCTTTGGCAATGAAACCTGGAAGCTGATTGGTTTCTATGCAGAAGGGAGTCTGATTTTGGACTCTCCAGCTTTAGTAAATAAACCCCTAAGAGGCAACACTGATGGGCACTGATAAGCTGCATAGATGGGCAAAGATGAGGAGGCACTGATAGGTGACACGGATAGGCACTGATAGGGGGCATTGATGGGCACTAATAGGCAACACTGATGGGCACTGATAAGCTGCATAGATGGGCAAAGATGAGGAGGCACTGATAGGTGACACTGATGGGCACTGATAGGGGGCATTCATGGGCACTAATAGGCAACACTGATGGGCACTGATAAGCTGCATGGATGGGCACTGATGAGGATATACTGATAGGTGACACTGATGGGCACTGATAGGTGACACTGATGGGCACTGGTAAACTGCACTGATGGGCACTGATAAACTGCACTGATGGGCACTAATAGGCAACACTGATGGGCACTGATAAGCCGCACTGATGGGGCTACACTTATAATCAGGGTACTGATGATCACTGCCCTGATGATAATTATCAGCGATAAAAACATTGATGGCCTTGCTGGTATCAGCAGTCTTTTCCTCACAGAGACACAACATGTGAGGAAGACACTGCCGAAAACCAGGAAGTCTGTTTACATGTGATCAGCTGTGATTAGACACAGATGATCACATAGTAAAGGGTCATTGTGATTGGCCCTTTACCATTTTCTGGTAGGACGTCTATAGACTCCCTCCCAGAACAAGAGAGCTGCGCCGTAGCCATGTTTTGGCTATAGTGCGGTATTAAAGTGGTTATACGAACATTTAAAAATAAAAAAAATAAAGCAACCCATTGCCTGATGCAAACATGCGAATACCAATGCGAATGTGTAGCATGCAGTTGTGTAGAAACAGCCATTGGGACACCCATGTGAGGCATTGCTGTGAATGTCCGAGTGACAGCAGGAATTCTAGGGCATGTTTGGTATCTATTTACTCGACGCAACCCCATCTTTTTTATTTTACCACAAAAATTAGGCATTATATTGTGCTTGTGTAACCAAAATTCATTCAGTGCCTAAAATTAAGCGTTTGATAAGTTGGACAAATGCCATGTGATATAAAAATGTGTAACTGCCGCCATTTTATTCAACAGAGCATCGGCTTTCCTTACAAATGTAATTGCTTTGGGGGGTTTTAAGTTATTGTCCAGATTATGCAGATTTTAAAGAGTGTGTGAATAATTTAGAATAATTCCGGATGTAAAATCCACCTAAAACCATATGTCCATCTAAGCCCATTGTGTCTACAGGGTGACAACTCTGTCGCTGAATTTCACTGTGGAATAAACAGAGTTGTCAGCCTGGGAAAGGATCTAAATTTACTGGCAGGATCAACAGGAAATGAAAATATAAAACTGGCACGTTAACCCCTTAGTTGCCACAAACCACCAGGGAAAGGGGGGGGGGGTGTTACATACACTCCTAATAATAAAGGAGAGAGGGCAAACTGACCGAGTGCATTACCAAAAACATCATTTATTGAAATAAGTAAAGGGTAGGTCATCTACTCACAAACATGTACAGTGGATGGGCACCCGATAAATGCAGAAGACACCACCTCTATGTCCATGAAATAAGACCAATGATGTCGGAAGTCTGCATAGCACCCTAGGCTGACGCGTTTCGAGGGACGAACACTCCTCCTCAAAGCCAAACTTGGCATTTCTGTGCCCATCCACTGTACGTTTGTGAGTAGATGACCTACTCCTGACCTATTTCAATAAATGGTGTTTAAGACCTCTGGCTCCGCCCCCACTGTCCTTAGAGGGAAGCAAGACCTTTGGCTCCGCATCCACTTTCCTTAGAGGGCAGCAAGACCTCTGGCTCTGCCCCCACTGTCCTTAGAGGGTAGCAAGACCTCTGGCTCTGCATCCACTTTCCTTAGAGGGCAGCAAGACCTTTGGCTCCACACCCATTGTCTTTAGAGGGCAGCATGACCTCTGGTCCACACCCACTGTCCTTAGAGGGCAGCAAGACCTCTGGCTCTGCACCCATTGTCCTTAGAGGGCAGCAAGACCTTTGGCTCCACACCCACTGTCCTTAGAAGGCAGCAAGACCTCTGGCTCCCCACCCATTGTCTTTAGAGGGCAGCATGACCTCTGGTCCACACCCACTGTCCTTAGAGGGCAGCAAGACCTCTGGCTCTGCACCCATTGTCCTTAGAGGGCAGCAAGACCTCTGGCTCCGCGCCCACTGTCCGTAGAAGGCAGCAGAACCTCTGGCTCCCCACCCATTGTCTTTAGAGGGCAGCATGAAGTCTGGTCCACACCTACTGTCCTTAGAGGGCAGCAAGACCTCTGGCTCCACACCCACTGTCCTTAGAGGGCAGCAAGACCTCTGGCTCCACACCCACTGTCCTTAGAGGGCAGCAAGACCTCTGGCTCCACACCCACTGTTCTTTGAGGGCAGCAAGACCTCTGGCTCTGCACCTACTATCATTAGAGGGCAGCAAGACCTCTGGCTCCGCACCCACTGTTCTTTGAGGGCAGCAAGACCTCTGGCTCTCCACCCTTTGTCTTTAGAGGGCAGCAAGACCTCTGGTCCACACCCACTGGCCTTAGAGGGCAGAAGACCTCTGGCCAGACAGGTGGACTACAACCCTGAGCACTGCACCCAAGAGCAGGAGTTTGGATATTTCATTCCCGCCTGGGTCTGTGTGTAGGTCGGACAAGCTGTTGGATGAGAGCAGTCAGGTTATCCAGACACCCACAGTACCCCCCCACACACACACACTCATGCCCCGGCCGTGGCAAGTGCCACTGGGTAGAACCTGTCACAACAAAATAGTATCACATCCTTTCGGTCCTCTATGTCAGCATCTCCAAACTTTGGCCCTCCAGGTGTTAAGGAACTGCAAGGCCTTCCAAGACAGCAACAGGCAAGACTCCCACAGGCAGAGACATGATGGGACTTGTAGTACTTCAACAACCGGAGGGCCATAGTTTGAAAACCCCTGCTTTACGTTATAAAAAACAAAGTTTAGTGAGGAAAAAAAGTTTAAGAAAAAGAAAGGTACACCTAAGCTCTTAAACCCCCTCAAAAATCTTGAGTCCCCCCACCCCCACATACATATACTGTGCATACAAACATAACCACAGGCATCAGGGACGCCTAAGTACAAAAACATCGATTACCCTACACATGTTACATACCGCCGCGCTTCCGGAGTGAGATCAATCATTCTAGGCCCATTATTCACAATTATCTGTAAACTGATGACCCGTAGAGGCTGTTACAGCTTCCCCGATGGAAAATGTAGGCTATTGAAATTCGGAGCTGTTTTGCAGGAGCAATTTTAAGGCTTGACATGTTTGGTATCTATTTACTCGGCGCAACATTTTTTTTTATATATTTTACCAAGAATTGGTTAATACGTCGTGTTTTTGTGCCCTTTTTTAACGTGTGTATTTTTTACTGACATTTCGTGTTTCATAAACTGTTGCACTAGCATGGCGTGACATAACAAAATTGGAACTTTTTGATCGAGCAAACCTAGGGCATTTTACTTCTTTCTCTTCGTTCTTTTTGTCTGTTTTTCAAATTATAAATGTTTGAATATCCATATCACTGAGCTATTGTTATGCAATATATGTCATTTCAGATGCATATGGCCATTTGGGACAACCCTATAGGATCCATGCTTTTTTTTCATGTTTGAGCTGAATGCTGTATTTTGCGTCTGTCTCCGTATTTGTATGAGACCTCTTGTGATGGTGTATTCAGCACTGTACATTTCTTAAAACTCCCTACTATTGTAATATGCGATATTCTAACAAAAATTGTGAATAAAAAAAAAAATGGAAGTACCACCTAGGACAGGTATCTTTAAATGGCGGACCGCGGTCCGGATGTGGTCCAAACCATTTTTGATCCGGACCCGGGTCACGCCGATTCTTCCCCCCCCCCCTCTATCCTTTGCTACTGTTATAACAGCAGAGCGGACAGCAAGGGACAGAACATTTCTGAGGTCTGAGGAAGAATCTCCGCTTCGAAATGCGTTACCTCCCATTGACGTCACCACGCTCCTACGTCTGACGTCACGTCTGCCCCGGCGCAATTTGCATTCCAAGCTGGTTTTTCTATGGAGATCCGTTCCAGCTACAAGTCAGACGCCAGGACTCCCCTTGTCCTCCACCGGCTCCTGGGATTCTTTTTGGACCACGTCACGGGTGACATGCTCATAATGTTCATACTTCTAGTGAGTTGCCAATTGTTTATCTTGCAATGAATTGCTACTACGATTAATGCTGCACTTAGTCTGGCGCCCCTCTCTTCTGTCTCCATCTCTAAATGGCGAACCGCGGTCCGGATGCGGACCTAGCCACTGTTTCATCTTGACCCGGTCACCCCAAATCTTTTTCCCCCATCCTCTGCTGCTGTTATAACAGAAGAGCGGACAGCAGGGGACAGAACATTTCGGGAGCGATTGTGGAATAACAGCACAGTATTGAATGGAGCACGTGAGTGGGAGCTGTCATAACATTTCTGGATCGGATGCGGGAAGCACTACTGGGTAATGTTGGGGTAGGGGATCTCTGATCTGAGGGGGTGGGGCAGTGCTGTTGGGAGAGATGTAGGGGGAGGGGCTATGCTGTGGGGAGGGAGAAGGGGGGGCAGTGTTGTGGGTGGATGTGAAGGGGCAGAGGACAGTACTGTGGGGTAGGGATGTGAAGTGGGGGGTGGGGTTGGTGTGAAGAAGGTACAGTATACTACTGCGTGGGGTGAAGGGGGCAGTACTGTGGGGAAGAGATGTGAAGGGAGCAGAGCACAGTACTGTGGGGAAGAGATGTGAAGGGGGCAGAGGACAGTACTGTGGGGAAGAGATGTGAAGGGAGCAGAGCACAGTACTGTGGGGAAGAGATGTGAAGGGGGCAGAGGACAGTACTGTAGGGAAGAGATGTGAAGGGGGCAGAGGACAGTACTGTGGGGAAGAGATGTGAAGGGGGCAGAGAACAGTACTGTGGGGAAGAGATGTGAAGGGGGCAGAGGACAGTACTGTGGGGAAGAGATGTGAAGGGGGCAGAGAACAGTACTGTGGGGAAGTGATGTGAAGGGGGCAGAGGACAGTACTGTGGGGAAGTGATGTGAAGGGGGCAGAGCACAGTACTGTGGGGAAGAGATGAGAAGGGGGCAGAGGACAGTACTGTGGGGAAGAGATGTGAAGGGGGCAGAGGACAGTACTGTGGGGAAGAGATGTGAAGGGGGCAGAGGACAGTACTGTGGGGAAGAGATGTGAAGGGGGCAGAGGACAGTACTGTGGGGAAGAGATGTGAAGGGGGCAGAGGACAGTACTGTGGGGAAGAGATGAGAAGGGGGCAGAGGACAGTACTGTGGGGAAGAGATGTGAAGGGGCAGAGGACAGTACTGTGGGGAAGAGATGTGAAGGGGGCAGAGGACAGTACTGTGGGGAAGAGATGTGAAGGGGGCAGAGGACAGTACTGTGGGGAAGAGATGTGAAGGGGGCAGAGGACAGTACTGTGGGGAAGAGATGTGAAGGGGGCAGAGGACAGTACTGTGGGGAAGAGATGTGAAGGGGGCAGAGGACAGTACTGTAGGGAAGAGATGTGAAGGGGGCAGAGGACAGTAGTGTGGGGCGGGGGTGATGATTTGAAGGAGGTTGAGGACTGCTGAAAATAATGGGGGTGTACTGTAAAGGGGTGGGTGGGGGTGATGTGCAGGGGGCCTGAGAACACTACTGTGAAGGTGAAACTGATGTGAAATGGGGGACTGAGGACACTGAATTTTAGGGATTGTGATATACAGTAGGAGAGGGTTGAAAAAAAATGTGGTTCGGACCTCTGTTGGAAGAAGATTTTACTGATCGGACCTCCATGAGTTTTCTTTCAATACCTCTGCTCTAGGTGCTCTAGGGTCTCTGCTTTCAGAAAAGATATACTGTTTGGGGGGTTTGAAGTAATCTTCAGGCCTAAAATAATTTTGTGTGCAAAGAAATGCAAAAATGGCTCTAGCTGAAAAAGAGTTAATGCTGTTGACAGAAAAACATATTGCAAAAAACATACTTAGGCTTCCTATTTTCTGGGAACTACAAAACAACCTCCCTTTGTTTAGTGGGTAAGAGAAGGCTTTTGTAGTCCAAATCAGGAGAGCAGCCTTGGATGGCAACTCCGTTCTTCTATAGATACAGTCAGGGCTGTTAGAAACCATGGGGCCCCATACAGCCAGCCTGACAGCCCCCACCAAAAGAAAAACACAGTTTACTATGCTTCAGTTATGCATGAACACAGTGAGTGATCAGCACCAATCACTCATTGTGTTCATTCAGGAAAGGAAGGGGGCTGGTAAATGTGACACTCTCAGTCTTGAAGAATCCTATTGAGTGCTTGCAGCTGCTGGTCGGTAGCAGAGGAGGGAAGCCGGCCGCACTGCAGGGCTGGGGGCATAAAGGGGGACCTGGGCAGCAGCGGAAAAAGAATGGTGCACAAGGAGAGTGATGCGTGGACCGGGAAGAGGGGGGAAATTACCGGAACTGATCCCCTGTTATGGTTCTCTCTGCAGCAGCTGAAAGCCAGTGGAAAGGAGAGGAGAAGAATCCAGCTTTCAGCTGCTGCAGAGAGAGCCATACAGGGGATCGGTTCCAGTAACAGCCCCCTGCCATTTCGATCACCCTCCCTGTCCACATCCGATTCACCCAGCTGTCTGGGCCCTCCTGCTAGCCTGGGCCCCGTACAGCAGGACTGGTGGTACCCCCTTATCCATGGCCCTGGATACAGTACAGACTAATTCATTTTAATCAGCTGGTGCTTGGTGTGCTCTGATGAGGAAAGTGGCAGGGTCTGCATCCCTTTAGAAGTGATTAACCCTTAGAGAGTATCTCACTAAAAATGAAATTTTTTTTTTGCAGTGGATGCCTAAAACCTGACTTCTTCACACAAGCAGGAAATGACATTTCTGGGGACGTTCTGTAGACCGACTACGTACAGAACGCCTCCAGGTAGCCATGTTGCATTGAATTCTACAGAAAATGACAGCGCTGCAGATTGAAAAGGAAAGGGAATTTTTCTTCGGAAGACGAGGACATTTTTTGCTATCCAGCACTGCACTATTTTAACTGGTAATTGCGCGGTCATGCAACGCTGTACATAAATAGCAATTTCTATTATTTTTTTCACACAAATAGAGCTTTCTTTTGGTGGTATTTGATCACCACCGGGGTTTTTATTTTTTTTTAAATATAAACAAAAAAAAGACCGACATCTTTGAAAAAAACCCCCATTTTTTTACTTTCTGCTATAAAACATCTCCAATAAAAAAATTTAAAAAAATCAAATCTCTTCATACATTTTGGACAAAATGTGTTCTGCTACGTGTCTTTGGTAAAAATAAATAAATAAATAAAAGATCACAATAAAACCCCGGACACAGTGAAGTCGCACGATTTCAAAGTTGGGTGAGATGCCGATTTCAGGTGCGATTTGCAAAAACATCTGACACAGATTGTCTGTGCAAATCGCACCAAAAGTACTTTAGAAACGGGTGCAGCTCTGACCAAGTCGGAACCGCACCGATATGACCGCTGTAATTGCGGACAATAGGCTGCGACTTGCCATGCCATTTGCAAGTTGCATGGCATGCAAATCGCATGCCAAGTCGCCCCCCCCCCCCCCCCGGTGTGACCGGGGACTAAGAGAATATTGATTGGTTTGTGTGAAAGTTAGAGAGTCTACAAGCTATGGTTTATATACTGGAATTTGGTATTTTTTTAAAACTAATAATGGGGTGATCAGTGACTTATAATGGGAATGGGATGCGGCGGGCAATCTGACACTAACTGACACCGGGGGGAACTGACTGCCACTGACATCATCAGTGCCATTATTACAGTGATCAGTGCTGATAATATGCACTGTCACTGTACTAATGACACAGGGCAGGAAGGAGTTAACATCTAGGGTGATCAGCGGATTTATTGTGTACCCAGGGGCGGATTGAGAACTCATGGGGCCCCTGGGCAATAGGGGATCATGGGGCCCCTGTGTCCTTGCCCAAACTCAAAAAAGCCTATGAAAAAGGTACCAGGGGCATCTCAAGGGGCCCCCTACTGACCCCGGGCCCTCGGGCAGTGCCCGAGTTTCCAAATGGTCAGTCCGCCCCTGCATCTGGCTGATATTAATCCGCTCAGTAGTGTCAAGGAATTAAAGCCCCTGTGTGTACCCCATCCACTTTTGTTGAGGAAAAAAACAGCCCCCCTCTGGATAATCTATGTACATTGCAGGGATTTTACCAAACTTTATTGCAGATTCTGACCTTTTGTTATTCTGAAGAAATAGCTGTTTGTCTGTCTGTGTCCATGTGCAGAGGGAATGGGAGTGACTTTATAATTACCAATCAGCTGCTTCACCTGAAGGGCTCTAATGAGAAAAGTGGCAGGGTCTGCATCCCTTTAGATGTGATTTCCCTTTGGGAGTATTTCACCAGAAATGGGAAAATCAGTGAGCCAATCACACGAGCAGGAAATGACATTTCTAGGGGGTGCTCTGTATACCATCCTTTTGCTGCTGCACATACACTATATTGGCAAAAGTATTGGTCGGCCGGCCTTTCCACGCACATGAATGTTAATGGCCCCCCAGTCTTAGTCCGTAGGGTTCAATATTGAGTTGGCCCCGCCCTTTCCACGCACATGACCTTTAATGGCCCCCCAGTCTTAGTCCGTAGGGTTCAATATTGAGTTGGCCTCGCCCTTTGCAGCTATAACAGCTTCCACTCTTCTGGGAAGGCCGTCCACAAGGTTTAGGAGGGTGTCTATGGGAAGGTTGGACCATTCTTCCAGAAGCGCATTTGTGAGGTCAGGCACTGATGTCGGGGGAGGAGGCCTGGCTCTCAGTCTCCACTCTAATTCATCCCAAAGGTGTTCTATGGGGTTGAGGTCAGGACTCTGTGCAGGACAGTCAAGTTCCTCCACCCCAAACTGGCTCCTCCATGTCTTTATGGACCTTGCTTTGTGCACTAGTGTGCAGTCATGTTGGAACAGGAAGGGGCCATCCCCAAACTCTTCCCACAAAGTTGGGAGCATGAAATTGTCCAAAATGTCGCCTTAAGAGTTCCCTTCACTGGAACTAGGGGGCCAAGCCCAACCCCTGAAACACAACCCCCCACCATAATCCCCCCTTCACCAAACTTTACACTTGGCACAATGCAGTCAGGCAAGTACCGTTCTCCTGGCAACCGCCAAACCCAGACACGTTCATCGGATTGCCAGACAGAGAAGCATGATTGGTCACTCCAGAGAACACGTCTCCTCTGCTCTAGAGTCCAGTGGCGGCATGCTTTACACCACGGCATCCAACGCTTTGCATGGCACTTGGTGATGTAAGGCTTGGATGCAGCTGCTCGGCCATGGAAACCCATTCCATGAAGCTCTCTACACACTGTTGTTGGGCTCATCTGAAGGCCACACCAAGTTTGGAGGTCTTTAGCTATTGACTCTGCAGACAGTTGGTGACTTCTGCGCACTGTGCGCTTCAGCATGCGCTGACCCCGCCCTGTCATGTGACGTGGCCTACCACTTGGTGGCTGAGTTGCTGTTGTTCCCAGTTGCTTCCACTTTGTTATAATCCCACTAACAGTTGAGCGTGGAATATTTAGTAGCCAGGAAATGTCACGGATGGACTTATTGCACAGGTGACCACCTATCACGGGACCACGCTTGGAGTCACTGAGCTCCTGAGAGCGACCCATTCTTTCACCAATGTTTGTAGAAGCAGTCTGCATGCCTAGGGGCTTGATTGTATACACCTGTGACCATGGAGGGGATTGGAACACCTGAATCACATGATTTGGAGGACAATACTTTTGGCAATATAGTGTGTGTGTTACATGGGCAGCAACAAGTAAAACTAAACTTTTGCTCCAGTTGCATAAATGTTTTTAGTTTTCATTTTTTTTTTTTACTTTCAGGCCCGGTTCACATATATGCGGCCGTGTGGGCCACGTTTTGCGTGGTCACGAGAACCCATTCATTTGAATGCACTCCCGTGCCCGTGACATGCAGCGAAGAAGTCCCTGCACTTCTTCCAAAACACGGCCCGCATGGGAACCTTGGTTCCCAGTACGGTTGCGTTTTCCAGTGCGAGCGGCGTGCCATTAGAACTAATAGCACTCGCCCGCGGGTGCATGGATTTTCGTGCGGATCCGCAGCGGCACCACCCGCACAGATGAGAACCTAGATTAAGGCTCCATTCACACTTGTGCAACTTGCCATGCAGCTTTGGACACATGACAGGTCGCAGCCCGTGTATTTCAATGGAGCTGTTCAAATCTTTCTGACTTAAAAGTGTAGCAACATTCAAGAAGTTCCTGCACTTCTTTGATGCGATTTTCATGCGACTTAAGCGCCATAAAACTCTCAAAATGCACATGAGAGTCACATCCTAATTTTATCAATGTTGCGCCACTGTGAAAGCCAAAGTCGCATCCAAGTCGAACCTATCCAAAGTTGCATCAAAGTCAAAATGGAAATTGCATGGCTTTCTAGCTACTTGCCAACCGCAGATAGCCGGATGACGGCTACACTGCGGCCGGCCAGTTCTGGGAGGGCGTCATATGACGTCCTCCCAGAATGCGCTCACCTGCACGCCCCCGAGGGCGCGCACCCGGCGATCTCCGTGATCGCTGTGTCCTATGGACACAGCTGATCACGTGATCTGGTAAAAGGCCAATCACAGTGGCCTTTTACCACGTGATCAGCCATGTCCAATGACACACTGATCACCGGGAAATTGCCGGTTCTCTGCTGCACTTTCCTCACACTGTCAGTGCGTGAGGAAAGTACTGCCAAGAGCCAGCAGTTGTCAGAGCGGGGATCGGCACCGATCATCAGGGCACTGATGATTAGCTTTGGCTGTCCCAGGTCTCTGCCTCCTAACTGGCTGAGACAGCAAGCAGGAGCCGATGGCCACAGCCAGTCAACCAATGAGGAGAGAGAGGGTGGGGCCAAGCTGCAGCTGCATGTGTGAATGGACAAACAGAGCAGTGGGTGCCCCCAGAACATGCTGCTTGCTGTGGGGGTACCCAACAGGAGGGGAGAGCTTGTGGGGGACCCAAGAAGAGGAGGATCCAGGCTGCTCTGTGCAAACCCACCGCACACAGGAGGTAAGTATAGACATGTTTGTCATTTTACAAAAAAAAAAAAAAAAAAAAAAGAACCTTTAGAATCACTTTAAGGCTTCATTAACAGCCAGTTAATTTATTTCAGGTACTTCTATAGCAGCACTTTACATATATATTGTACATTCACATCAGTCCCCACCCCCAAGGAGCATACAATCTAAGGTCCCTAACTCACATTCATACATACACATACTAGGGACAATTTAGACAGGAGCCAATTCACCTACCAGCATGTCTTTGGAGTGTGGGAGGAAACCAGAGGAAACCCACGCAGGCACAGGGAGAACATGCAAACTCCAGGCAGGTGGTGCTGTGGTTGGGATTTGAACCGACAACCCGAGTACTGCCAGGCGGAAGTGCTAACCATTTAGCCATGGTGCTGCCCGGCCAGATCACAATATAGAAACACGTTCCGGATGAGCTTCTGCATGTGTTTTTGGCATGTTCCGGTGCATTTTTGATGTGTTCCAGTTCATTTTTTCCCCCCTCTCTTTTTCTTCAATTTAAATAAGGACATGTGTGTTCCGGTGTGTTTTTGATGTGATGTCCCGCGTTCCAGTACAGTTCTGTGCAGGAAAAATGCCGCCTGCTCTACTTTTTTTTCTGCAACCGGAACGCACTGGAACTGCAAACACTGAAGTAAACTGTGACATTGACAACCATATCACCTTCTTTCTGTGCGTTTTGGATACAGAAAAAAAGCAACTGAAACGCATAAGTTCTTAATCAGATGATACACGCAATTAAAAACATGGGACAAATACGTCCCTTGGTCCTCAAAGGGTTAAGGTCCATAAGGATAGAGTGCGGTAAAAAAGTTGCACCATGTTTCTGCCGCCAGCCAACCCCCCCCTTAAGCTGTAAGTAGCGGGGGGAGTTTACATGCTGCGGTCACAATGCTTTGCGCCTGCAGCAAAGTCTACCCGTCATGTCGCGATCAGCGGGCAGCAAGCATTCAGGCAAAAGAGGAAACTGTGTTTGAAGGGAAAAATGGGGTTAAAACAGGTGATGAAGAGACGTCATATCGCTTCCTCACCCCGTCAGCAGCCTCTGAAGAGTGATCCAAAAGCGGATCACGCTTCAGAGCAAAGGTAGATTTGGACGCATGCCTAAATCTGCCCTTAGAAATGTAGAAGGGAAATTCCTGGGGAAGGAAGGCCGAGGTGCTGCAAACCAAAGAGCAATTGTTGATTCTGTCTGACAGCTACTCGTCAATAAATGAATCATGCTCCTTTCATCTCCTCGGCACTCGTCATATTCGCCTTTAGACAGATACATAAAATATGCTCAAAACACGTTCAAGTTTTCATCATACGGGATAAAAAAAAAAAAAGATTACGAACAACGCACATGACTATCATACGCGATTGAGAACTAATAAAAATCATTTGGAACGTCAGATACAGTGGGGATCGAAAGTTTGGGCACCCCAGCTAAAAATTTGTATTAATGTGCATAAAGAAGCCAAGGAAAGATGGAAAAATCTCCAAAAGGCATCAAATTACAGATTAGACATTCTTATAATATGTCAACAAAAGTTAGATTTTATTTCCATCATTTACACTTTCAAAATAACAGAAAACAAAAAAATGGCGTCTGCAAAAGTTTGGGCACCCTGCAGAGTTAATATCTTGTACTGCCCCCTTTGGCAAGTATCACAGCTTGTAAACGCTTTTTGTAGCCAGCCAAGAGTCTTTCAATTCATGTTTGAGGTATCTTTGCCCATTCTTCCTTACAAAAGTCTTCCAGTTCTTTGAGATTTCTGGGCTGTCTGTCACGCACTGCTCCTTTAAGGTCTATCCATAGATTTTCAATTATGTTGAGGTCAGGAGATTGTGAAGGCCATGGCAAAACCTTCAGTTTACGCCTCTTGATGTAATCCCCCGTGGATTTCGAGGTGTGTTTAGGATCATTATCCATTTGTAGAAGCCATCCTCTCTTTAACTTCAGCTTTTTCACAGATGGCATCAAGTTACCATCCAAAATTTGCTGAAATTTTATTGAATCCATTTTTCCTTCTACTCATGAGATGTTCCCTGTGCCACTGGCTGCAACACAACCCCAAAGCATGATTGATCCAACCCCATGCTAACAGTTGGACAGAGGTTCTTTTCATTAAATTCTGTGCCCCTTCTTCTCCAAACGTACCTTTGCTCATTCCGGCCAAAAAGTTCAATTTTAACCTCATCGGTCCACAGAACTTGTTTCCAAAATGCATCAGGCTTGTCTATATGTTCATTTGCAAAGTTCAAACAATGATTTTTGTGGTGAGGACGTAGAAGAGGTTTTCTTCTGATGACTCTTCCATGAAGACCATATTTGTACAAGTATCTCTTCATAGTGGAATAGTGTACCACAACTCCAGTGTCTGCCAGATCTTTCTGGAGGGATCATGCAGTCAAACGTGGGTTTTGAATTGTTTTTCTCACAATCCTGCGAGCTGTTCTGTCTGATATTTTTCTTGGTCTTCCAGATCTTGCTTTAGCTTCCACTGTTCCTGATGACTGCCATTTCTTAATTACATTCCAAACAGAGGATATTGACATCTGAAAACACTTTGCTATCTTCTTATAGCCTTCTCCAGCTTTGTGAGCGTCAACTATTTTCAGTTTCAGTTTTCTAGACAACTGCTTAGAAGAACCCATGGTGCTGATTGTTGGGGCAAGGTCAGATGAGTCTGGACATTTAAAACCTTTGAGATTGACATCACCTGGTCTTCCCAGACGATGATTGAGAACAATCCATGACACTGGCAGGTCTCAGCTTTGCAAAGGGGGCAGTGCATGCTATAAATTCTGCAGGGTGCCCAAACTTTTGCAGACGCCATTTTTTTTTTTCTGTTATTTTGAAAGTGTAATTGATGGAAATAAAATCTAACTTTTGTTGACATATTATAAGAATGTCTAATCTGTAATTTGATGCCTTTTGGAGATTTTTCCATCTTTCCTTGGCTTCTTTATGCACATTAATACAAATGTTTAGCTGGGGTGCCCAAACTTTCGATCCCCACTGTATATATCAGGCTGCTCGACGCATTAAAGTGGATGTAAACCTCAGACATGAAATATGAACAAAGCACATCCCTCTATAGTGTGTACTTGTCCCAGTCTAGAGCACTGAGTGTGATTTGTGTCTGCTGCCTCCTTCCTCTGCTATCAGCATGAGTCACTTCTGACAAATTTTCCTGACAAATCCAACACGGCAAAACACTTTTCTCCTGCGCTGGGAATGGACTCGGTGGAACCAGTAAGGATGTTCTGAAACATGCACTGCTTGCTGCCCTCAACAGACCGGGGTGGTCCAACTTCACTGAATGCAAATAGAAAAACAAAAAGGGCGCACCGACCTAGTGCGTTATCATTTAAAATATTTATTGGAGAAACAAGGTAAGGGCTCTAAGAGGTTGTGGCCTCGAAACGCGCTAGCCAGTTGGTCATCCAGGGTTCCATCGTATGGACTCAGATGCTGCTTGGATATAATATCTTGTCTGGTGTGATATGAATGTGTTTTTATGTTCATTGTGAGTATAATACTTACCTTGTTTTTCCAATAAATTTTCCTGACACCGAGAGATAAAAAAGGTGACAGGGGAAGGAGCTCCGGCACACAGCCTGTGATTGACAGCCTCAGCTCTGATCCCGTGAGCTGTGTAAACGGGAGTATTTCTCTTCCCTCCAATCAGCTCTCAGAGCTCCCCTCACTGAGCTGTACAGTGTGTAATTTCAGCTCTCCGCCCCGTTTTCTGATCTCTCATACAAGCTTTGTAAAGTCAGCACTTTGAACAGACGTAGAGAAGAGAAGACAGTAAATAAACAGGTACAACGTATGTAGGAGGATTTGCTTCATCTCTGTGTATCACCTGAGGCCAGTCCCTTCAGTGGGCATACAGTTGCAAGAAAAAGTATGTGAACCCCTTGGGATTACGTGGAGTTTTGCATGAATTGGGCATAAAATGTGCTCTGAACGTCATCTAAGTCACAACAATAGAAGAACACAGTCTGCTGAACATAATACTACACAAACATTAGATGTTGCCATGGTTTAATTGCACATAACATGTAAACATTCACAGTGCAGGGAGGAAAAAGTATGTGAACCTTTGGACTTAATAACTGGTTGACCCTCCTTTGGCAGCAATAACCTCAACCAAACGTTTCCTGTAGTTGCAGATCAGACCTGCACAACGATCTGGAGTCATTTTGGACCACTCCTCTTCACAAAACTGTTTCAGTGTAGCAATATTCTTGGGATGTCTGGTGTTAATCGCTGTCTTAAGGTCATGCCACAGCATTTCAATCGGGTTGAGGTCAGGACTCTGACTGGGCTACTCCAGAAGGCGTATTCTGTGCTGTTGCAGCCATTGTTTTGTTCAATTACTTGTATGCTTTGGGTCATTGTCCTGTTGCATTACCCATCCTCTGCGGAGCTTCAGTTGGCAGCCAGATGGTCGTACATTTTCCTGCAAAATGTCTTGATAAACTCTGGAATTCATTTTCCCATCAATGACAACAATCCGTCCAGGCCCTGAGGCAGCAAAGCAGCCCCAAACCATGATGCTCCCTCCGCCATGTTTCACAGTGGGGATGAGGTTTTGATGTTGGTGTGCTGTGCCGTTTTTCCTCCACACATAGTGTTGTGTGTTCTTCCCAAACAACTCAATCTTGGTTTCATCTGTCCACAGTATATTTTGCCAGTAGTGCTGTGGAACATCCAGGTGCTCTTTTGCAAACTTCAAACGTGCTGCAATATTCTTTTTGGACAGCAATGGCTTCCTCCGTGGTGTCCTCCCATGTACTCCATTCTTGTTTAATGTTTTCCTTATTGTAGATGTGTCAACAAAAATGTTAGCATGTGCCAGAGATTTCTGTAGGTCTTTAGCTGACTCTCTGGGATTCTTCTTTACCTCATGCAGCATTCTGCGCTGTGCTCTTGCAGTCATTTTTACAGGACCACCACGCCTAGGGAGAGTAGCAACAGTGCTAAACTTTCTCCATTTGTAGACGGTCTGTCTTACCGTGGACACATGAACATCAAGGCTTTTGGAGATACTTTTGTAACCTTCCAGCTTCATGCAAGTCAACAATTCTTGATCGTAGGTCTTCTGAGAGCTCTTTTCTGCGAGGCATGGTTCACATCAGACAGTGCTTCTTGAAACCAGTAAACCCAAAACAGGTGTGTGTTTTTTAAGGGCAGGACAGCTGTCAGCAACACATCCAATATCATCACACTGATTGGAGTCAAGGTTGGCTCACTCCTGGCTCCAATTAGCTCTGGGAGAAGTCATTAAGCTAGGGCCTCACATACTTTTTCCTCCCTGCACTGTGAATGTTTACATGTTATGTGCAATTAAACCATGGCAACATCTAATGTTTGTGTAGTATTATGTTCAGCAGACTGTGTTCTTCTATTGTTGTGACTTAGATGACGTTCAGAGCACATTTTATGCCCAATTCATGCAAAACTCCACGTAATCCCAAGGGGTTCACATACTTTTTCTTGCAACTGTATGTGAGAATTTACAACCACTTTAAGCCTGGGTTTGCACCTGTGCGACAGCGCACGTGCGTGCGTTTGCATTTTATGCACGTTAAGGTGTGGTGCATTCAATGGGCTGCTCATCATGTGACAGTCGTACCAAAGAAGTGCATCCATCTTTGATTAGGTAACACAGGGCGGGCTTTAACACCCACACACTGTGCATATGGGTCACTGGGCGAAGGGTGTTTCTGTGCTGAGAGCGCACTCGCTGCACACTCACAGTACAGAGACTGAGCTGTCAAAGACAGCTCTCAGCCCCCACTAACGATCTGTAGTTGGTGCGACTGGCTCCCGATCATTTGACCACTGTGAGGGCTAATCACAGTAGTCGCATGATAGCCGGTCCTTACCACCCCCCGGTGGGGTTCAGAACTTTTTAAAGGTATGCTGGGGAATGCGAGAAAGGGGCTACATGTGCTGCACCTTTTTTCCCCATTACTAGGAGTTTCGGTGAACGTGAACACACGGTGCCATTCACATGAAAGGAAGGATGTGCTTTCATGCACTGGCGGGACGCATGCGACTTTTGCTGAACTCTAGGCACATAATGACACCAATAAATGTAGTCATGTGTTCAATAATCCCTTCCTGCCCTGCCCCAGCATTCCTTTTCACTGGGTCTTTATTTCCAGGGGGTGGGACGGACTGCCTGATCACCTGACAACTGTGATTGACTGTCACAGTCAGGGGCGGACTGATCATTTGGAAACTCGGGCACTAGCCAAGGGCCCGTGGTCAGTAGGGGGCCCCATGAGATGCCCCTGGTGCCTTTTTCATAGGCTTTTTTGAGTTTGGGCAAGGACACAGGGGCCCCATGATCCCCTATTGCCCGGGGGCCCCATGAGTTGTCAGTCCGCCCCTGGTCACATTTGCCACATGATCAGGAACCCGTTCTATGAAAGCTTGGTCTCTGTGTTGAGAGTGTGCGGGGGCATAGAAACCTCAGCTGCCTGTAGACGCATGTGAGGTGTGTGGGCGATAAAGGCCACCGCCCTTTGCCTTCAGTGACCCCAGGGCTTCTGTGTCTCCAGAGACTCTGTGACCTCATGTCTCCAGTGACCCCCAGGCTCCTGTACCTCCAGAGATTCTGTGACCCCCATGTTTCTAGTCACCCTAGGGTTGCTGTACCTCAAGCAATAACCTCCCTGTCTCGTGACCCCAGGAATCCTGTACGTCCAGAGACTCTTTGACTCCCATGTCTCCAGTGACCCCAGGGTTCCTGTACCTCAGAAACACTGTGACCCCCATGTCTCCAGTGACCCCAGTAATTCTGTACCTCCAGAGACTCTTTGACCCCCATGTCTCCAGTGACCCTTGGGCTCCTGTACCTGCAGAGACTCTGTGATCCCTGTGACCCCCATGTCCCCAATGACCCCAGGGTTCAGTTACCTCCAGAGACTCTGTGAACCCCATGTCTCCAGTGACCCTAGGGTTCCTGTACCTCCAGAGACTCTGTGACCTCCATGTCTCCAGTGACCCTAGGGCTTCCGTACCTCCAGAGACTCTGTGACCCCCCCCATGTCTCCAGTGACCCCAGGAATCTTGTACCTCCAGAGACTCTGTGTCCCCCATGTCTCCAGTGATAATAGGGGCTCATGTACCTCCAGAGACTCTGTGATCCCCCCATGTTTTCAGTGACCCTAGGGTTCCTGTACCTCCAGAGACTCTGTGACCCCATGTTTCCACTGACCCCAGGAATCTTGTACCTGCAGAGACTCTGTATCCCCTGTGACTCTGGTGACCCCAGGGCTCCTGTACCTCCAGAGACTTTATGACCCCCCCCCCCATGTCTCCAGTGACTCTGTGACCCTCCCCCCTATGTCTCCAGTGACCTTAGGGCTCCTGTACCTCCAGAGACTCTGTGACTTCCCCCCCCCCATGTCTCCAGTGACCCCAGGTCTCCCGTGCCTCCAGAGACTCTGTGACCCCCCCACCATGTCTCCAGTGACTCTAGGGCTCTTGTACTTCCAGAGACTCTGTGACCCCATGTCTCCAGTGACCCCAGGGTTCCTGTACCTTCATAGACTCTGTGACCCCCATGTCTCCAGTGACCCCAGTAATCCTGTACCTCCAGAGACTCTGTGTCACCTGTGACTCCAGTGACCCCAGGGCTCCTGTACTTCCAGAGACTCTGTGATCCCTGTGACCCTCATGTCTCCAGTGACCCAAGGCTCTTGTACCTCCAGAGATTCTGTGACCCCATGTCTCCAGTGACACTAGGGTTCCTGTAACTCCAGAGACTCTGTGATTTCCCCCCCCCCCCATGTCTCCAGGGCTCTTGTACTTCCAGAGACTGTGTGAACCCCATGTCTCCAGTGACCCCAGTAATCCTGTACCTCCAGAGACTCTGTGACCCCATGGCTCCAGTGACCCCAGGGTTCCTGTACCTTCATAGACTTAGTGACCCCAATAATCCTGTAACTCCAGAGACTCTGTGACTGCTATTTCTCCAGTGACCCTAGGGCTTCCATACCTCCAGAGACTCTGTGATTCCATGTCTCCAGTGACTCCTGGAATCCTGTACCTCCAGAGACTCTTTGTCCCCTGTGACTCCAGTGCTTCTGTACCCCCACAGACTCTGTAATCCCCATGTCTTCAGTGACAATAGGGGCTCCTGTACCTCCAGAGACTCTGTGATCCCTGTGACCCTCATGTCTCAAGTGACCCCCATGTCTCCAGTGACCCTAGTGCTCCTGTACATCCAGAGACTCTGTGACCCCATGTCTCCAGTGACCCTAGGGTTCCTGTACCTCCAGAGAGACTCTGTGAACCCCATGTCTCCAGTGACCCCAGGGCTCCCATGCCGCCAGAGACTCTGGGGCTCTTGTACTTCCAGACTCTGTGACTCTACGTTTCCAGTGACCCCAGGGTTCCTGTACTTTCATAGACTCTGTGACCCCCATGTCTTCAGTGACCCCAGTAATACTGTACCTCCAGAGATTCTGTGACCCCATGTCTCCAGTGACCCCAGGGTTCCTGTACCTTCATAGATTCTGTGACCCCATGTCTTCAGTGACCCCAGTAATACTGTACCTCCAGAGATTCTGTGACCCCATGTCTCCAGTGACCCCAGTAATACTGTACCTCCAGAGATTCTGTGACCCCATGTCTTCAGTGACCCCAGTAATACTGTACCTCCAGAGATTCTGTGACCCCCATGTCTCCAGTGACCCCAGGGTTCATGTACCTCCAGAGATTCTGTGACCCCATGTCTTCAGTGATCCCAGTAATACTGTACCTCCAGAGATTCTGTGACCCCATGTCTCCAGTGACCCCAGGGTTCCTGTACCTTCATAGATTCTGTGACCCCATGTCTCCAGTGACCCCAGTAATACTGTACCTCCAGAGATTCTGTGACCCCATGTCTCCAGTGACCCCAGTAATACTGTACCTCCAGAGATTCTGTGACCCCATGTCTCCAGTGACCCCAGTAATACTGTACCTCCAGAGATTCTGTGACCCCATGTCTTCAGTGACCCCAGTAATACTGTACCTCCAGAGATTCTGTGACCCCCATGTCTCCAGTGACCCCAGGGTTCATGTACCTCCAGAGATTCTGTGACCCCATGTCTTCAGTGATCCCAGTAATACTGTACCTCCAGAGATTCTGTGACCCCATGTCTCCAGTGACCCCAGGGTTCCTGTACCTTCATAGATTCTGTGACCCCATGTCTCCAGTGACCCCAGTAATACTGTACCTCCAGAGATTCTGTGACCCCATGTCTCCAGTGACCCCAGTAATACTGTACCTCCAGAGATTCTGTGACCCCATGTCTTCAGTGACCCCAGTAATACTGTACCTCCAGAGATTCTGTGACCCCCATGTCTCCAGTGACCCCAGGGTTCATGTACCTCCAGAGATTCTGTGACCCCATGTCTTCAGTGATCCCAGTAATACTGTACCTCCAGAGATTCTGTGACCCCATGTCTCCAGTGACCCCAGGGTTCCCGTACCTTCATAGATTCTGTGACCCCGTGTCTTCAGTGACCCCAGTAATACTGTACCTCCAGAGATTCTGTGACCCCATGTCTCCAGTGACCAGAGGGTTCCTGTACCTTCATAGATTCTGTGACCCCATGTCTCCAGTGACCCCAGGGTTCCTGTACCTTCATAGACACTGTGACCCCCCCATGTCTCCAGAGACCCCAGGATCCCTGTGCACTCCAGTGAACCCAAACCCATTACCACAAGGTTGTCTAAAATGTATTTTATGCTGTATGATTAACATTTCCCAAGCAGGTCCTGGATAAGCAGCGCTAGTTCACATGATGAGCACCTATCAGCCAAGATCAAGAAAAAAGGAAAGCAAACACAAAACACAACTCAGCAATACCTTTGTGGTAAAGGCTACAGAATATACGCCGGAAATGATTAACTAGCTAAATAAAAAGTTGATTGTTTGAATGGTAATGATATTTGAAATGAGTTGCATTGTCTGCCATTGTAGTATTATACATTTACATTTTATGTGACTTGTTTATTAAGTAGCATGTAAAACGCTTTAGTGCCATCTGCTGGATATACAAAGGGATGCCATCAGGCTGGTTTTACAGGGGAAATGTTCTGTTTATGCCGGAGAAGAAAATATCAGACATATGTTACTGGAAACCAGGGGCGGACTGACCATTTGGAAACTCGGGCGCTGCCCGGGGTCAGTAGAGGGCCCCATGAGATGCCCCTGGTACCTTTTTCATAGGCTTTTTTGAGTTTGGGCAAGGACACAGGGGCCCCATGATTCCCTATTGCCCGGGGGCCCCATGAGTTGTCAGTCCGCCGCTGCTGGAAACACTATTCAAGTGTTATTTCTGTTAAAGCTGAACTCAAGGCGGCTCTGCGTAAGTTCATCTTTAGCAACATTTTACAAAAAGCCCCTTATAAAGAATAGTACATACTAGGGCCCTTCATTTTCAAATGTTGCTTCTGCTTTCTGTATATGCATCCCTGGGGGGTTGCTAAACGTGGACTTACGCTTTAATACTTTTTTTTTTTTTTTTTTACTAGCAGGGTAAGTACCTGAATTTGAATAGATAGTAATCCCAGCACAGCAGAGCTCAGACTGGGAGAGGGAGAAGGCACACAATGTGTCAGTCTGTTGTGCTGCAGTGTTCATATGCTAACAAGGACCGTGATGATAGAGGGAGAGAGCAGAAAATAGGGGGGTGAGCTCATCAGTCTGCTGCTTGTCCTTTCACTGGCCAGTCATAGGCTGGGGGAGGGGCAAGACCTGTAAGTGTTATTGAACTGCAACAAAAATGGAAAAATGGGGTCTTCCATCCAGCCCGACCAGGTTGTGTAATGTGGCAGGTCTGTGTAAATATGAGGACTGGATGGACTAGAATACAAATTCCTTGGCAGGTGTAACAGATCTCTAATATTTAGCGGTTTTCCTGGAGTTCAACTTTACCGAAGTCTGCCTATGGTTTATGATGTGTCAATTACAATCACTACAGCCAAAAAAAAAGGCTCTGGTGTAGTAGATTTTGTGTAAAACTGTGAAAAAGGTTAGAATATAATAACATATCCTTAGACCAGGGTTGTCCACAGTTTCATGGAATCCTAATTCCTAGGAGTTCCGCAGTGATCGACCATCTGCCCGGCGGTGGCTTTAATTCCTTGACACTACCGAGCGGATTAATATCAGCCAGATGGTACTCTTAGAGTTCCGGCTCCTGACCTCCTTAAAAGGGAGTGGCACAGGCATAGAGCCAGTAGCACAGGACAGAAGGACTCCTGTCTACTACCCAAGGTAAGTACTAAAACCTAGGTAGACCTGCAACAACAAGACAACATAGACCTCATTTTGCATTAATGTTCATCCTCGACCTCATTTTGCATTGGTGTTCATCCTAGACCTTACTTTGCATTAGCGTTCATTGTAGACCTCACTCTGCATTGGTGTACAGTGCAAAATGCACTCTACCTTGGTGGTTAGTGCAAGCCTCACTCTGCATTGGTGTTCATCGTAGACCTCATTTTGCATTGGTGTTCATTGTAGACCTCACTCTGCATTGGTGTTCATTGTAGACCTCACTCTGCATTGGTGTTCATTGTAGACCTCACTCTGCATTGGTGTTCATTGTAGACCTCACTCTGCATTGGTGTTCATTGTAGACCTCACTCTGCATTGGTGTTCATTGTAGACCTCACTCTGCATTGGTGTTCATTGTAGACCTCACTCTGCATTGGTGTTCATTGTAGACCTCACTCTGCATTGGTGTTCATTGTAGACCTCACTCTGCATTGGTGTTCATTGTAGACCTCACTCTGCATTGGTGTTCATCCTAGATCTCACTTTGCATTAGTGTTCATTGTAGACCTTACTTTGCATTGATGTTCATCATAGACCTTACTTTGCAGTAGTGTTCATTGTAGACCTCACTCTGCATTGGTGTTCAGTGCAAAATGCACTCTACCTTGGTGGTTAGTGCAAGCCTCACTCTGCATTGGTGTTCATCGTAGACCTCTTTTTGCATTGGTGTTCAGTGCAAGACCTCACTCTGTATTGAAGTCTAAGATGAACATCAATGCAGAGCGAGGTCTACGATGAACACCACTGCAGAGTGAGGCTTGCACTAAACACCAAGGTAGAGTGCATTTTGCACTGAACACCAATGCAGAGTGAGGTCTACAATGAACACTACTGCAAAGTAAGGTCTATGATGAACATCAATGCAAAGTAAGGTCTACAATGAACACTAATTCAAAGAGAGGTCTAGGATGAACATCAATGCAAAGTAAGGTCTACAATGAACACTAATGCAAAGTGAGATCTAGGATGAACATCAATGCAGAGTGAGGTCTACAATGAACACTAATGCACAATGAGGTCTACAATGAACACTAATACAAAGTGAGGTGTAGGATGAGCATCAATACAAAGTAAGGTCTACAATGAACACTAATGCAAAGTGAGGTCTAGGATGAACATCAATGCAGAGTGAAGTCTACAATGAACACTAATGCAAAGTGAGGTCTATGTTTAACATCAATGCAGAGTGAGATCTAGGATGAACTTCAGTGCAGAGTAGGTTTTGCACTAAAAACCAATGCAGAGCAAGGTCTACAACAAACATCAATGCACAGTGAGGTCTACGACGAACATCAATGCACAGTGACGTCTACAACGAACATCAATACAGAGTGAGGTCTACGATGAACATCAATGCAGAGTGAGGTCTATGATGAACTTCAGTGCAGAGTAGGTTTTGCACTAAAAACCAATGCAGAGCAAGGTCCATGATGAACATCAATGTAGAGTGAGGTCTACAATGAACACCAAAGTAGAGTGGGTTTTGCACTGAACACCAATGCAGAGTGGGGTCTATGCTGAACACCAATGCAAAGTGAGATCTATGATGAACATCAATGCAGAATGAGATCTAAGATGAACCTCAGTGCAGAGTAGGTTTTGCACCAAAAACCAATGGAGAGCAATATCTACGATGAACATCAATGTAGAGTGAGGTCTATGATGAACACCACTGCAGAGTGAGGCTTGCACTGAACATCAAGGTAGAGTGGGTTTTGCACTGAACACCAATGCAGAGTGGAGTCTATGTTGAACACTAATGCAGAGTGAGGTCTACGATGAACATCAATGCAGAGTGAGGTCTACGATGAACATCAATGCAGAGTGAGGTCTACGATGAACATCAATGCAGAGTGAGGTCTACGATGAACATCAATGCAGAGTGAGGTCTACGATGAACATCAATGCAGAGTGAGGTCTACGATGAACATCAATGCAGAGTGAGGTCTACGATGAGCACCAGTGCAGAGTGAGGTCTACGATGAACACCAGTGCAGAGTGAGGTCTACGATGAACACCAGTGCAGAGTGAGGTCTACGATGAACACCAGTGCAGAGTGAGGTCTACGATGAACATCAGTGCAGAGTGAGGTCTACGATGAACATCAGTGTAGAGTGAGGTTTATGAAGAACATCAATGCAGATTGGGTTTTGCACTGAACACCAATGCAGAGTGGGTTTTGAACTGGACATCCATACCAATGAGGTTTGCACTGACCACCAATGAAGAGTGAGGTTTACGATGAACACCAATAAAAGGTTAGAGTTTTGCACGGAGTGGTAAGCTTTCATCTTTGTTGTTTTATTTGTTGTTTTAGCTACACATATTTATTGTTATACTCACTGATCACACATTCATGTGCAAACAATCCAGGAGCTGTAGATGAAAAAATTATTTCAAGGTTCCTCCCGGGTAAGAGGGTTGAGGAAGGCTGCCTTATACAATACACTTCATTTAAAAAATTGCGATATTGCCTTGAGCTAAAAAGATGTACTCGATTAAAGAGCATGTTGCAGGGGCCATAATGGAGCACAGCCAAAGCTACGGGGACTCCCAGAGATGAGATACAACATGTACACTGCTTCCACTCTCTACTCAGGGCAACCAGACAAGGAGTAAAAAACATGCCGACAGCATCCTAAATGTGCAGTCTTGGGGAAATAAAAAAAAAAAAGGAATGGTTGGCTCATTCCTCTGAACGTTACTTATAATAAAGGAATGCTTTTAGGCGAACTAACCCTTTTAAGCCCAAATCTGGGCATTTTTGTTTTAATTCTGTTCTGGCTGCAGTGCCAAACTCCGTTTTGCACTGCCCCCTGCAGTAATCCTATTTCACCACTAGATGTCATCATTCCTCTTGGTTGAATGACACCCAGCATTATTCCGCCTGGAAGACTGAGGACATACTGTGAGTACAGGGCGTCATGGACCCACCCCTTTTCACCTGCAGTGTAAAGATCCAGATAGATGTGCTCTCTGTATTATAAAGGACCAGCCACCACCAGGCCAGGATCTGAACCTTGTGTGCTTGACTGGGCAAAGGTTTTCAGAAGACCATTAAAAAATAGAAAAAGAAATACACTTGGCTCTGGGCACCTCTGGCGATGGATTGGGGGGGGGGGGGCTACTGGGAGCACCTTGAGCCTGTTGAATTTTTTTTCTCTTTAGGGGAAGAATTGGGGGGGGGGGGCTGTCTGCACCATCTCCTGCTACAAATCTGAGTCTATATGCTACAATTGTGATTCCTACGCAGCAAAACATGGAAGACTACTAAAAAGAAAAAAAATAATTACACCAGAGATGCCTACCAAACATTCAGGGCATCACATACAGAGGCCGCATCACAAGCAAGGAAAACGTGAATCGCAGTGGTATGCAGAAGCTAGAAGATATTGTCACTGATCAGAGGTTATGGATGGCTGGACATACAGTGGGGCAAAAAAGTATTTAGTCAGCCACCAATTGTGGAAGTTCTCCCACTTAAAAAGATGAGAGAGGCCTGTTTTGGCATCATAGGTAGACCTCAAGTATGAGAGACAAAATGAGAAAACAAATCCAGACAATCTCATTGGCTGATCTGGAAAGAATTTATTTGCAAATTATGGTGGAAAATAAGTATTTGGTCACCTACAAACAAGCAAGATTTCTGGCTCTCACAGACCTGTACCTTCTTCTTTAAGAGGCTCCTCTGTCCTGCACTCATTACCTGTATCAATGGCACCTGTTTGAGGTTGTGGACAGGTGTCTTTTATACTGATAACAAGTTCAAACAGTCACACTCCAAACTCCACTATGGTGAAGACCAAAGAGCTGTCGAAGGACACCAGAAACAAAATTGTAGACCTGCACCAGGCTGGGAAGACTGAATCTGCGATAGGCAAGCAGCTTGGTGGGAACAAATCAACTGTGGGAGCAATAATTAGAAAATGGAAGACATACAAGACCACTGATAATCTCCCTCGATCTGGGGCTCCACGCAAGATCTCACCCCGTGGGGTCAAAATGATCACAAGAACGGTGAGAAAAAAATCCCAGGACCACACGGGGGGACCTAGTGAATGACCTGCAGAGAGCTGGGACCAACGTAACAAGGCTACCATCAGTAACACACTACGCCGCCAGGGGCTCAGATCCTGCAGTGCCAGACGTGTCCCCCTGCTTAAGCCAGTACATGTCTGGGCCCGTCTGAAGTTTGCTAGAGAGCATTTGGATGATCCAGAAGAGGATTGGGAGAATGTCATATGGTCAGATGAAACCAAAATAGAACTGTTTGGTAGAAACACAACTCGTTGTGTTTGGAGGAGAGAGAATGCCGAGTTGCATCCAAAGAACACCATACCTACTGTGAAGCATGGGGGTGGCAACATCATGCTTTGGGGCTGTTTCTCCGCAAAGGGACCAGGATGACTGATCCATGTACAGGACAGAATGAATGGGGCCATGTATCTTGAGATTTTGAGTGCAAACCTCCTTCCATCAGCAAGGGCATTGAAGATGAAACGTGGCTGGGTCTTCCAACATGACAAAGATCCCAAACATACCGCCCGGGCAACAAAGGAGTGGCTTCGTAAGAAGCATTTCAAGGTCCTGGAGTGGCCTAGCCAGTCTCCAGATCTCAACCCCATAGAAAACCTTTGGAGGGAGTTGAAAGTCCATGTTGCACAGCGACAGCCCCAAAACATCACTGCTTTAGAGGAGATCTGCATGGAGGATGGGCCAACATACCAGCAACAGTGTGTGCCAACCTTGTGAAGACTTACAGGAAACATTTGACCTCTGTCATTGCCAACAAAGGATATATAACAAAGTATTGAGATGAACTTTTGATATTGACCAAATACTTATTTTCCACCATAATGTGCATATAAATTATTTCCAAATCAGCCAATGTGATTGTCTGGATATTTTTTCTCATTTTGTCTCTCATAGTTGAGGTCTACCTACAGTTGCAAGAAAAAGTATGTGAACCCCTCGGGATTACATGGAGTTTTGCATGAATTTGGCATAAAATGTGCTCTGAACGTCATCTAAGTCACAACAATAGAAGAACACAGTCTGCTGAACATAATACTACACAAACATTAGATGTTGCCATGGTTTAATTGCACATAACATGTAAACATTCACAGTGCAGGGAGGAAAAAGTATGTGAGGCCCTAGCTTAATGACTTCTCCCAGAGCTAATTGGAGCCAGGAGTGAGCCAACCTTGACTCCAATCAGTGTGATGATATTGGATGTGTTGCTGACAGCTGTCCTGCCATTAAAAAACACACACCTGTTTTGGGTTTACTGGTTTCAAGAAGCACTGTCTGATGTGAACCATGCCTCGCAGAAAAGAGCTCTCAGAAGACCTACGATCAAGAATTGTTGACTTGCATGAAGCTGGAAAGGGTTACAAAAGTATCTCCAAAAGCCTTGCTGTTCATGTGTCCACGGTAAGACAGACGGTCTACAAATGGAGAAAGTTTAGCACTGTTGCTGCTCTCCCTAGGCATGGTCATCCTGTAAAAATGACTGCAAGAGCACAGCGCAGAATGCTGCATGAGGTAAAGAAGAATCCCAGAGTGTCAGCTAAAGACCTACAGAAATCTCTGGCACATGCTAACATTTTTGTTGACACATCTACAATAAGGAAAACATTAAACAAGAATGGAGTACATGGGAGGACACCACGGAGGAAGCCATTGCTGTCCAAAAAGAAGATTGCAGCACGATTGAAGTTTGCAAAAGAGCACCTGGATGTTCCACAGCACTACTGGCAAAATATACTGTGGACAGATGACACCAAGATTGAGTTGTTTGGGAAGAACACACAACACTATGTGTGGAGAAAAAAGGCACAGCACACCAACATCAAAACCTCACCCCCACTGTAAAACATGGCGGAGGGAGCATCATGGTTTGGGGCTGCTTTACTGCCTCAGGGCCTGGACGGATTGTTGTCATTGATGGGAAAATGAATTCCAGAGTTTATCAAGACATTTTGCAGGAAAACGTACGACCATCTGTCCGCCAACTGAAGCTCCGCAGAGGATGGGTGATGCAACAGGACAATGACCCAAAGCATACAAGTCATTCAACAAAACAATGGCTGCAACAGCACAGAATACGCCTTCTGGAGTGGCCCAGTCAGAGTCCTGACCTCAACCCGATGGAAATGCTGTGGCATGACCTTAAGAGAGCGATTCACACCAGACATCCCAAGAATATTGCTACACTGAAACAATTTTGTGAAGAGGAGTGGTCCAAAATTACTCCAGATCGTTGTGCAGGTCTGATCTGCAACTACAGGAAACGTTTGGTTGAGGTTATTGCTGCCAAAGGAGGGTCAACCAGTTATTAAGTCCAAAGGTTCACATACATTTTCCTCCCTGCACTGTGAATGTTTACATGTTATATGCAATTAAACCATGGTGACATCTAATGTTTGTGTAGTATTATGTTCAGCAGACTGTGTTCTTCTATTGTTGTTACTTTGATGACGTTCAGAGCACATTTTATGCCCAATTCATGCAAAACTCCACGTAATCCCAAGGGGTTCACATACTTTTTCTTGCAACTGTATGATGCCAATTACAGGCCTCTCAACTTTTTAAGTGGGAGAACTTGCACAATTGGTGGCTGACTAAATACTTTTTTGCCCCACTGTACCCCGTGCCTACCCAAAATCACAATGGGCTGGTCACCAACACCAAGGAGAAAGCGGAAACAAGGAAGACCACTGACAACCTGGCAGTCCACCTTCAAAACAGATCTGACAGCTATCGAGGTCATATGGAAGTAGGTTGCATCAGCTGCAGTTCACACGATTTGAGCATTTACTGCCCCAATGTGCCAAATTGCACAGAAGGAACTATATCTAAGTAAGTTTAGGTAACTGGGGAAGAAGCAGAGGAACAGAGTACGGGGATGTGTGGTGATTCTATACCATCGTATTTACACTATTCTTATTTTACCTTGCATTTGTTTGACCATAGCCCTAGGATCAATACAACTCTTCTTTGGGCGCTTTATCTCCTTTTCTTCTATGCTCACACCTGAAGTTCCAACACCACCATCTGGTTACCTGTGGACTAAAAGCAGTCTTCTGTGATGGTTTTATACCATGTTTTTTTAAATAAAGCTTACTATAATCTGTGTACAGTACATCCAACCAAACATTGGCTCTATTACTGCCTCATACTTCTCTATGATTACAATAATATTTTATGGTTTATAAAATTGTTAGAAAATAATATATTTATTAAATAGTATACACATACACACACTATAAAAAGGACAAAGGCTTTTGGACACCTGACCTTCACTTACAGTACACTATATAGCCAAAAATGGAGTTCAGGTGTTTCCAATGAAGGGAATGGTTAATGCTACAGCACACATTTTACAAGACATTTTAGACAATTGTGCTCTTCCAACCTTCCCTGGTAACATTTTGGTGAAGACCCTTTTCTGTTCCAGCACAACAGTGCACCTTTGTACAAAGCCAGCTCTATAGAGACATGGTTTGACCAGTTTGGTGTGGAGGAACTAGAGTGTCCTGCACAGAGCTCTGACCTCAACCCTACTGAAGAATGGAATGCTGATCGTGAGCCAGGTCTTCTCATCCAGTATCAGTACTGGACCTCAACCCTACTGTACACCTCTGGTATCAGGTCTTTTCATCCAACATCAATACCTAACCTCAACCCTACTGAACATCTTTGGTATCAGGTCTTCTCATCCAACATCAATACCTAACCTCAACCCTACTGAACATCTTTGGTATCAGGTCTTCTCATCCAACATCAATACCTAACCTCAACCCTACTGAACATCTTTGGGATCAGGTCTTCGCATCTAACATCAATACCTAACCTCAACCTTACTGAACATCTTTGGGATCAGGTCTTCGCATCCAACATCAGTACCTGACCTCAACTCTGATGAACACCAATGGGATAAATTAAAATGCTGATTGTGAGCCAGGTAAGATAGCCTCTAGCATTAGTGGTCAATGTAGAAGTGACCCCTTACATTGGTGGTTAGTGGAAAAATGTCCCCTTGTATTGATGTTCCATGTATGTGGGAGATCTATCCACCATTGCTCACTACTCAAGAAACCCATAGCAACCTTAAGAGGAACCTTAGGGTCTCACGGAACCCTGGTAGAGAAAATCTGGTCTGAACACCTTTGGGATGAACTGGAATGCCAACTGGAATCAGGTCTTTTCATCAAACATCAGTACCTGACCTCAACCCTAATGAACACCTCTGGGATCAGGTCTTCTCATCCAACATCAGTACCTGACCTCAAACCTAGTGAACACCTCTGGGATCAGGTATTATTATCCAACATCAGTACCCGACTTCAACTCTACTGAACACCTTTGGGATCAGGTCTTCTCATCCAACATCAGCACCTGACCTTAACTCTACTGAACACCACTGGGATGAATTGAAATTCTAATTGTGAGCTAGGCAGGTATCCTCTAGCATTTGCGATCAATGTAGAAGTGACCCCTTGCATTGGTGGTTAGTGAAAAATTGTCTCCTTGCATTGATGTTCAGTGTAAGTAGGGGATCAATCCATCATTGCTCCTTGCTCAAGGAACCCCTAAAAACCTTGGGAGAAATCCTACATTTTCATGGAAACCTGGTTGAGAAACCCTGGTCTACACAGCGCCCTGATCTTAACCCTACTGAACAGTTTTGGCATGAATGGGAACGCAGTTTGGGAGCCAGGCCTTCTCATCCAACATCAGTACATGACCTCACAAAGCCTCTTTTAGCTGACCAGGCACAAATTCCCCCAGTCTAAAATCTTGTGGAAAGCCTTCCCAGAAGAGTGGAGGATATTATAGCCAAAAAGGGGCCCGTGGTTTCAGAATGGGATGTCCAATAATCTGATATATATGTGCTGGTCAGCTGTCCACAAACATTTGGCCATAGTGCGTGTGTGTAATACCCTACATTCTATTTTTTTTTTCTTAAAAACGTATATATCATCAGAGATACTGCTGACACTAACAGGAAACTGCAAAGTTTTTATTTGGCAACTCAAAAGTCAGACTGTTTAAAGAAGAATTCATAAGGATTATGAAAAAGTTCAAGGTTTATTTCCTAGTACGGTTAATGGAACCTTATGGTCCACTTCCATAATTTGGGACCATATGTAATTAGAAAGGAAGTTGCAATTTTAAATACAGTCACCTAAATGTAAAAAAAAACCAAAAACCAAAAAAAAAAAAAAACACAGAATGAAGCTAGCCTCCGCATGTGGAATCAGAACCATTTTAAAGTGTGCAGATCAACGCTTTCTGTAATTTCTGATGATACAAGATCCTCGGGTGCAGAACTTCACTCAGTGCATGCGCAAATCAAACTGTGATACATACTGATTTATACATCCAATATTTCATTTAAAGATACCGCACCGTAGAACAGTAAAAATAAGGCTGAGTAAGTGGTATAGTTTATGAGCATTTAAAGCCCAAATAAACATTTACTTTAAATCAACTAAGTACATTCCAGGACCATCAAAACAAAGAGGTGTTAAAAGTTTTACAGTTGGTTCTTTTTAGAAAGTAGCAACAGCCTGAGGGAAAACAAATCCTGCCCCCTGCCAGCATGCTGTAGAGAAGGACCTTTGGTGTACATATGGAAGCAGTAGTATCTCTGCAGAGATCCAATATACCCATATATGTGTCTGAACTTTGTAGAGAGGCTGCTGCTTCTACACAGAGAGCAAGGGTCCTTCTCTACACCCTGTTGGCAGGGGACAAGCCTTTCTACTCTTTCCTTCTCTGCAGCATTTTGGTTCACTTTAGAAGGTAGCCACAGCCCAACTTGCTGCACAGAAGGGTACTTGCTGTTTGTGTGGAAGCAGTGGTCTCTCTGCAGAGGTCAGACACAGCTGGAGCTTTCCAATCAGCAGGGAGCACGACCTACTTATTGAAGAACTCTAAGCTCTGACCCAGCAAGGGAAAGATCAGACCTCTTCAGAGATACCACTGTTGCCATATACACAGAAAGTGTCCTTCTCTGCAGCATGCTGGCAGGGGACAGATTTTTCTACTCAGGCTGTGGCTGCTTTCTAACGTCCCTGTAAGACTTTGCATGCTCGCAACATATTTAGTTGGGTTCATTTAGGCTTTAAATGCATTTCTTGGCACAGAAAAAACAAACTAGTCTTTAACAGAGTCCTCCTTAGCTGCATACAGTGGTAATGGTTGACCTTTTAAGACAGGAAAAATATTTCAATTTAAATATATAATTTATTATTTCTTATTAAAGGTGCATTGCCACCCATAGCCTTTCCTTGTATCTTTTAGGCTCGCTCCTCTCGCTGTTGTTACATCTCCACCAAATCAAAGGATTATATGAAGACTCCAGGTAAGTCGCACGGGTCATTTGCTGCAAACAAGGACGTGTGGACGTGGCCCTCCACTCAATGTCGCTTTAGCAGATCTGAGAAAATACAGTGCCGGGGGGGCTCCAATGGCATGAAGCGAGGCACTTCTCTTCACAGTAATATGAAGGTGTCAAAAACACCATAAAGTGATAGTGAGTATGGCTTCACAGGATCCAAAAGTTCATGTTACATGAGGATGTGGGTTCAGTTGAACAATATAGAGTCTGGATCTTGGTTGGCCATCTGTGCTATATGCTTTAGGACGTCCTTCTTTGTGATAATTCCCAGCAGTCTCCTGGAATAAAAATCAGGCAGCCAGTTAAAATCCACATTATTTATTGCCTCTTGATCCTGCCAGTAGGTTCGTCAACTTCCTATAACCCTTTTGCTGCCAGAGCGGTCTTTGCATTTTTGCACTTGTTTAAAACATTTTAGATTGAAGACTGAATAAACCCCCACCCCATTATACATTTTCTGAAAGCAGACACCACCCTAGAGAATAAAACAGCGGTAGTTTCAATTTTAGATTTTTAAAAATGTTTTAATTTACACAATATTACGGCTGGAAACGCCGAGTAAAAACACCACTAACATTAATCTTAGGATAGACGAACACAATAAATCCCCCCCTTCTTTGGTAAAATATAAAAGACGAGGTCGCACCAAGTACCGTATTTTTCGCTCCATAAGACGCACTTCCCCCCCCCCCCAAAAAAAATGTCAGTGCATCTTATGGAGCGAATATGGAGCGGCCGGTCCGGTATTTCCACCGCCGCCGTGTCAGAATACCGGGCCAGCCGCTCAGCTCTGCAGTGGGATCTTACCTGTTCCTCTATCCAGCGGTGCGCTGTCTTCCCGGCTTCTGTAGTGTGCGTGACATCCGGGTCCCAAGTGCGCATGCGCAAGAAGCGGTGCTCTTTGTGAATGGTAAGGCAGTACCTGGGACACATGACAGATCCCAGAAGCCGCTGGACCAATCACAAAACGCAGAGCTTCTCGCGCATGCGCACTGGGCATCCGGCTGTCTGCCGAGCGCCGACACTACAGAAGCCGGGAAGACAGCGCGCCGCTGGATAGAGGAACAGGTAAGATCAAAGAACAACTCCACGGAAGTAAGAACGGGTACCTGTCAAATTCAGGTACCGGCTCCCCCTCCCTCCCCAAAGGTCAGCAGTCATCTCCTGTACTGTCCGCAGTCTCTGGTCATCTCCTGTACTGTCCGCAGTCTCTGGTCATCCCTGTCCCGTGTCCGCAGTCTCTGGTCATCCCTGTCCCGTGTCCGCAGTCTCTGGTCATCCCCTGTACCGTGTCCGCAGTCTCTGGTCATCCCCTGTACCGTGTCCGCAGTCTCTGGTCATCCCCTGTACCGTGTCCGCAGTCTCTGGTCATCCCCTGTACCGTGTCCGCAGTCTCTGGTCATCCCCTGTACCGTGTCCGCAGTCTCTGGTCATCCCCTGTACCGTGTCCGCAGTCTCTGGTCATCCCCTGTACCGTGTCCGCAGTCTCTGGTCATCCCCTGTACCGTGTCCGCAGTCTCTGGTCATCCCCTGTACCGTGTCCGCAGTCTCTGGTCATCCCCTGTACCGTGTCCGCAGTCTCTGGTCATCCCCTGTACCGTGTCCGCAGTCTCTGGTCATCCCCTGTACCGTGTCCGCAGTCTCTGGTCATCCCCTGTACCGTGTCCGCAGTCTCTGGTCATCCCCTGTACCGTGTCCGCAGTCTCTGGTCATCCCCTGTACCGTGTCCGCAGTCTCTGGTCATCCCCTGTACCGTGTCCGCAGTCTCTGGTCATCCCCTGTACCGTGTCCGCAGTCTCTGGTCATCCCCTGTACCGTGTCCGCAGTCTCTGGTCATCCCCTGTACCGTGTCCGCAGTCTCTGGTCATCCCCTGTACCGTGTCCGCAGTCTCTGGTCATCCCCTGTACCGTGTCCGCAGTCTCTGGTCATCCCCTGTACCGTGTCCGCAGTCTCTGGTCATCCCCTGTACCGTGTCCGCAGTCTCTGGTCATCCCCTGTACCGTGTCCGCAGTCTCTGGTCATCCCCTGTACCGTGTCCGCAGTCTCTGGTCATCCCCTGTACCGTGTCCGCAGTCTCTGGTCATCCCCTGTACCGTGTCCGCAGTCTCTGGTCATCCCCTGTACCGTGTCCGCAGTCTCTGGTCATCCCCTGTACCGTGTCCGCAGTCTCTGGTCATCCCCTGTACCGTGTCCGCAGTCTCTGGTCATCCCCTGTACCGTGTCCGCAGTCTCTGGTCATCCCCTGTACCGTGTCCGCAGTCTCTGGTCATCCCCTGTACCGTGTCCGCAGTCTCTGGTCATCCCCTGTACCGTGTCCGCAGTCTCTGGTCATCCCCTGTACCGTGTCCGCAGTCTCTGGTCATCCCCTGTACCGTGTCCGCAGTCTCTGGTCATCCCCTGTACCGTGTCCGCAGTCTCTGGTCATCCCCTGTACCGTGTCCGCAGTCTCTGGTCATCCCCTGTACCGTGTCCGCAGTCTCTGGTCATCCCCTGTACCGTGTCCGCAGTCTCTGGTCATCCCCTGTACCGTGTCCGCAGTCTCTGGTCATCCCCTGTACCGTGTCCGCAGTCTCTGGTCATCCCCTGTACCGTGTCCGCAGTCTCTGGTCATCCCCTGTACCGTGTCCGCAGTCTCTGGTCATCCCCTGTACCGTGTCCGCAGTCTCTGGTCATCCCCTGTACCGTGTCCGCAGTCTCTGGTCATCCCCTGTACCGTGTCCGCAGTCTCTGGTCATCCCCTGTACCGTGTCCGCAGTCTCTGGTCATCCCCTGTACCGTGTCCGCAGTCTCTGGTCATCCCCTGTACCGTGTCCGCAGTCTCTGGTCATCCCCTGTACCGTGTCCGCAGTCTCTGGTCATCCCCTGTACCGTGTCCGCAGTCTCTGGTCATCCCCTGTACCGTGTCCGCAGTCTCTGGTCATCCCCTGTACCGTGTCCGCAGTCTCTGGTCATCCCCTGTACCGTGTCCGCAGTCTCTGGTCATCCCCTGTACCGTGTCCGCAGTCTCTGGTCATCTCCTGTATTGTGTCCGCAGTCTCTGGTCATCTCCTGTATTGTGTCCGCAGTCTCTGGTCATCTCCTGTACCGTGTCCGCAGTCTCTGGTCATCTCCTGTACCGTGTCCGCAGTCTCTGATCATCTCCTGTACTGTGTCCGCAGTCTCTGGTCATCTCCTGTACCGTGTCCGCAGTCTCTGGTCATCTCCTGTACCGTGTCCGCAGTCTCTGGTCATCTCCTGTACCGTGTCCGCAGTCTCTGGTCATCTCCTGTACCATGTCCGCAGTCTCTGGTCATCTCCTGTACTGTGTCCGCAGTCTCTGGTCATCTCCTGTACTATGTCTGCAGTCTCTGGTCATCTCCTGTACTATGTCTGCAGCCTCTGGTCATCTCCTGTACTATGTCCGCAGTCTCTGGTCATCTCCTGTACTATGTCTGCAGTCCATTGGTTCCGAATTTTTTTTTTCCTGTTTTCTGCCTCTAAAACCTATGTGCGTCTTATGGTCAGGTGCGTCTTATGGAGCGAAAAATACGGTAAATAGATACCCAACATGTCAAACCTTAAATTTGTGTGCTCCTGCGAAATGGCAACAAACTTCAGTACCCTGTATTTTACACAGGTTTTACTTTAATAGCCCCTATAGGTCATCAGTTTAGTTTTACAGAGGTGGTCTTGTGCTAGAAATATTGCTGTCATTCTGGTGTGCACGGCGATATGTCGCATATGTATCGCAATCAGCCCAATGTGTGTTCAAATTTATATGTGCGTATGTGTGGGGGGGGCCTGAAAAAAATTTTGGAGGGGGAAAGTTTATGTGCTTGGGTGTAACTAATTATTTACAATAAAAAAAAAATATTTTACTTTTTTTGTTCCATCACATAGGGGACAAAAAGTCCTCTATGTTATGATTTGTTGGTGACAGGTTCCCTTTAATGAGACATTTGGGGTCTAAAGGACCCCGCCACATGTCTCCCCTGTGCTCCAATCAGGGGTGGACTGACAACTCATGGGGCCCCCGGGCAATAGGGGATCATGGGGCCCCTGTGTCCTTGCCCAAACTCAAAAAAGCCTATGAAAAAGGTACCAGGGGCATCTCATGGGGCCCCCTACTGACCCCGGGCCCTTGGCAGTGCCCGAGTTTCCGAATGGTCAGTCCGACCCTGGCTCCAATGAATGTAACGCAGAGCAGATCGCACTACATTACATTCTGTCCTGGCCATGCTTCGCTGGGGAAACTGACACTGGGACCCGGAAGTGATGTTTACATTTAATTTCCATGTCAGCAGCAAGAAGGGAAGGAGGGCAGATGCACATCTACTCAGCTCCCTCCTACCTGGTGAAACCTGCTATGCCAGTCCTGGGCCCGCAGATTGCTAACCGGAGTCCTGGATACATAGCAGGGGGCGGGTGCGCCTTTTACGGTGACAGAGGGGGGGGGGGGGTGTGGAAGCAATCTGGCGCTGGACTACGTCCATTTGACAGCCAGATGTTGTCTTGTCAGATATACACACACTCCCGGAGTGTATGTGTAAAACCCCCCACTGTCCCCCCCGTACAACATACGGACCTGGCAGCGAAAGGCTTAACAGACCAAGCTGCCCAGCAAAAGTGGCAGTTGGAGGGTTGAGCTAAACCATTTACCACTAACAGGGGTGCTTACAATGGTCAGCTTTTATTCTTTTATGTAAAGTCTTTATGCCAAAAAGAAAAACAAATACGGTTTCTGTACCTTCTCAGAACAGCGATGCCGCCTGTAAAAGTACGTCTTCATCAGGGGCGGACTGACAACTCATGGGGCCCCCAGGCAATAGGGGATCATGGGGCCCCTGTGTCCTTGCCCAAACTCAAAAATGCCTATGAAAAAGGTACCAGGGGCATCTCATGGGGCCCCCTACTGACCCCAGGCCCTTGGGCAGTGCCCGAGTTTCCAATTGGCCAGCCCGCCCCTGGTCTTCATCAACTTGACACTCCCAATTCACATGTAAATTTGACAAGCCAAACATCAGCTGTCAGGTGGAAGTCACCAGCCACCTGATGGCCTTAATGGACCCCCAGCAGTGCACCGCGTTTCCCAAACTTTACTGCCTCACCTGTGGACCCAGGACCCCCATGGCGGATGTTGCTGGCTAGAGGGGAAGGAGACCAGCAAACATCCATTCGCTGATCTCCCCTAGCTAGAAAGAAAATGGAAGTGACATGCATTACCTCACTTATGGGATCAGCTGTCACTTTCCCAGCTTCTGAAGAAGTTAACGGAGCGTGATGTGCACTCCGTTCGATTGAGCAGAGGGCAGGTTCAAGATATCAGGGGTTGAATAGACCCTCTGATGTCTCATTAAAGAGAACCTGCCTCAACAAAATTCTGTCAGGTAGGCAACTTTTGGTCTCCTATGAGATTAAAATAAAAATGTTAAGTAAAAAAATAAAGGCATAAAAATCAAAAGTCACACTCAAACCCTTAAACCTCCCCATCCAAAAAAAAAAAAAGTATGAGCCACCCCCACAGACACAACCTGTATGCGTTGAAGTGAGATCGATAATTCTGGGGCCATTTTTCACAGTTAACTGTAAACTGATGACCTGTAGGGGCCATGTAATCTTAAGGCTTGACATGTTTGAGAACTTTTTTTTCCAGCACCACCTCCTCTTTTATATTTTACCAAAATTGGGTAATTTATTGTGGTTGTGTGCCCCAAAATTAACTTTATCAGGTTTTTTTTTTACTGAACTTGTATCATGTGACATATAAATTTGGAATCATCATTTTATTCTCCAGGGTCTCTGCTTTAAGAAAGCTTATTTTTGGGGGTTTTAACGGTTCTTCAGGCCTAAAGTGATTTTCTAAATATGTGTTCCTTCCTCTTGCTGGTGACCCCTCTAGAGATAAAGGTCTATATAGAGCAGGGGTGGGCAACTGTGGCCCTCCAGCTGTTGTAAAATTACAAGTCCCATGAGGCATTGCAAAACTGACAGTTACAAGCATGACTCCCAAAGGCAGAGGCATGATGGGACTTGTAGTTCACCAACAGATGGAGGGCCACAGTTGCCCAACCCTGATATAGAGGAATCAGGATCTCCTTCCTCCTGATGGTGACCCCTCCAATGATATAAAAATCTATATATTGGAATCAGGACCTCTTTCCTCCCGCTGAGGACCCCTCTAGTTATATAAAGTTCTATTATATAGGAATCAGGACCTCCTTCCTTTTGCTGATGATTTCTCTAGTGATATAAAGATCTATATAGAGGAATCGGGACCTCCTTCCACCTGTTGGTGACCCCTCTAGTGATATAAAGATTTATAGATAGGAATCAGGACCTCCTTCCTCCTGCTGGTGACCCCTCTAGTGATATAAATATTTATATAGAGGAATCAGGACCTCCTTCCTCCTGCTGGTATTCCCTCTGGCGATATAAAGATCTATACAGAGGAATCAGGACCCCCGTCCTCCTGCCGGTGACCCCTCTAGTGATATAAAGATCTATGTAGAGGAATCAGGACCTCCTTCCTCCTGCCGGTGACCCCTCTAGTGATATAAAGATCTATGTAGAGGAATCAGGACCTCCTTCCTCCTGCCGGTGACCCCTCTAGTGATATAAAGATCTATATAGAGGAATCAGGACCTCCTTCCTTCTGCCGGTGATCCCTCTAGTGATACAAAGATCTATATAGAGGAATCAGGACCTCCTTCCTATTGCTGGTGACCCCTCTAGTGATATAAAGATCTATATAGAGGAATCAGGACCCCCTTCCTCCTGCTGGTGACCTCTCTAGTGATATAAAGATCTATATAGAGGAATCAGGACCTCCTTCCTCCTGCAGGTGATCCCTCTAGTGATACAAAGATCTATATAGAGGAATCAGGACCTCCTTCCTCCTGCTGGTATTCCCTCTAGTGATATAAAGATCTATATAGAGGAATCAGGACCTCCTTCCTCCTGCTGGTATTCCCTCTAGTGATATAAAGATCTATATAGAGGAATCAGGACCTCCTTCCTCCTGGTGACCCCTCTAGTCATATAAAGAGCTATATAGAGGAATCAGGACCTGGCTATTCTTATTACATCACAACTCACCCATTATGTGTCACCAGACACTGACGCAATCCCAGCTTGCGGAAAATGTCCACCACGATTTCCATTGGTGTCTGGTCCGTAATGGTGAAAGGACTGAGGTCCATAATGGAGCGGAGTTTTAGGCTGGGAGGTGATGTAGGAGGTTGGGGAGGTGTGTGTTCGGTGAAGTATATCCTCGACATACTCACTATTCCTTCCTGTTTCTTCCTGGCACTCTCTGCAAAGTAAAAAGGAAAATTTTGGCTCTGTTGACTGTGAACTCCAGGCTCCCCTTCAGTCTTGCCCAGTTGTACCGGCTCCTCTCCTGTACTGAAATTGCTCTGAAATCACTGCAAACCATGAGCTTCTCAAAAGGTGCCGATGTTTGTTTTGTTTTTCTTAAAAGAAAAACCTTTCATAAAATGTTACGTTACACCCATATTGATGTTATGAAAGGACCAGCCTGCGCTTCTCCCAGCTTTGACAGCTAGCAGGGGATCTTCTTCTCCAGCTAGCTGTCAAAATCAAAAAAACATGTCAGGTCGCAGTATTCTGTGAATGAGAAAACTACAAGTTCCGACAGCCTTAGCAGCTATCAGCTTGTGATTCTCAATGAACTATCATGTCATTGTGGTAGTTCATTGATTCTTCCTGTCAGAGTGTATTGGCTTGCTTGTACAGGATAGGATAGGACAGTGATGGCGAACCTATGGCACGTGTGCCAGAGCTGGCACGCAGAGCCATCTCGGTGGGCACGCCAGGAGGAAGAGAGGAAGAGGAAGAGAACGCGCTCTCCTGCGCACCTCCGGGGGCGCGCACCGGGCGATCTCCGTGATCGCTGTGTCCTGCGGACACAGCTGATCACGTGACATGGTAAAAGGCCAATCACAGCGGCCTTTTACCACGTGATCAGCCGTGTCCAATGACAAATGCCGGTTCTCGGCTGCACTTTCCTCACACTGTCAGATCGTGAGTAAAGTACTGCTGAAAACCGGCAGTTGTCAGAACAGGGATCGGCACCGATCATCAGGGTCACTGATCATCAGTGCCCTGATGATCGGTGCCCACCTGTGCCACACACAAGTTCCGCCCACTTGTGCCCAGCAATGCACCCACCTGTGCCCAGCAGTGCGCCCACCTGTACCCACCAGTGCCACCCACCAGTGCCCACCAGTGCCACCCACCAGTGCCCATCAGTGCAGCCCAGCAGTGCTGCCAGTCAGTGCCACCAGTCAGTGCCCAGCGGTTGTGCCAGTCAGTGCCCAGCAGTGATGTCAGTCAGTGCCACCTATCAGTGCTGTCTATCAGTACCCATTATCAGTGTCGCCTATCAGTGCCACCTATCTGTGACACCTCATTAGTGCTGCCCATCAGTGCCACCCATCAATGATGCCCAGCAGTGCCGCCGGTCAGTGCCGTCTGTCAGTGCCTCCAGTTGGTGCTGTCAGTGCCGCTTATCAGTGCCCATCATTTACTGCATATCAGTGCCTCATATCAGTGCCTGCATATCATCAGAGCCTCCTCATCAATGCTCACCAGTGCCGCCTCATCAGTGCTACCTATCTGTGCCGCCTCATCAATGCCCATCAGTGCTGCCTATCAGTGCAGCCTCACCAACGCACATCAAAGAAGAAATATTACTCACTTACTCATTGCTCTTTTTTCATTTATAGTGCAAAAAATAAAACACCCACTGGTGATTAAATACCACCAAAAAAAAGCTCTATTTGTGTGAAAAAATGATAAAAATTGCATATGGTTACAGTGTTGCATGACCGCACAATTGTCTATGTTAAGTGCAAAAGCACTGAAAGCTGAAAATTGTCCTGGGCAGGAAGGGGGTAGAAGTGCCCGGTAGGCAAGTGATTAATTCCAGTGTTGGCACTTTGAAATAAAAAAGTTGGTTTTGTGTTGCAGTTTGGGCACTCGGGCTCAAAAAGGTTCGCCATCACTGGGATAGGATGTACGGGCAAGCAAATATACGGACAGGTCTGCAGGAGTCCTGCATGGCACCAGCGATCTGCTGATCGCTGCTACAATGCTTTCCAGGCTCCTGAGACAAATAAAATGCACGATAATTTACAGGTAAAAAATTTTGCAGAGTATAATATATATATATTAAAAAAAATAAAAAAATAAAAAAAAAAATATAATAATAATAATAAATATATATATATATATATATATATATAAAACAAACTTTTTTTGCGTGCAAAAAAAAAAAAAATGAACTTATCCTTTAACCACTTCCAGACCGGACACTTTCACCCCCTTCCTGACCAGGGCAATTTTCAGCTTTCAGCGCTATCACACTTTGAATGACAATTGCGCAGTCATGCAACACTGTACCCAAATTAATTTTTTACCATTTTTTTGAGACAGATAAAGCTTTATTTTGGTGGTATTTATTCACCGCTGGGATTTTTATTTTTTTTGCTATGTAAATGAAAAAGTCCAAAAATTTTGAACAAAAGTGTTTTTTTAAATAAAATTTTGCAAATAAATAATATTTCATCATAAATCTTTGCCAAAATTTATTCCGTTATCTTTTTAGTAAAAAAAAAAAAATTATAATTTTTAAACATTTTTTTTTACATTTTTATATTATTATTTTTTATGTTTATTTTTTTTTTTACATACTGTCACCCTAGCAGTACAGTGTCACCATGGTGACACTGTACTACTTGTGGGGGGTGATGAAGATTTTTTTTTTTGTACACGGATTCCTTTTACACCCATATAGGATGTAAAAGCAATAATTTCTCTTTCTCTCTGGCTGCATTCCTGCACTCATTGAGAAGTACTGAGTGAGCTGTGATTGGTCACAGCTTGTCACATGGTACAAGGCTGTTGTGAATAGCCTTGTACCATGTGACCTCTGTGATCATTCACAGATTTCACACATAGTAAGCAGTGATGTCACAAGTGACATCTTGCTTACTACTTTGCATGTGATCACTGATTGGCCAATCAGTGATCACATGATCGGGACCTTGTACAGAGGTCCCGTCCGACGATCGGTGTTTCACTGTGTCCGGAGGACACAGCGGGCACTGGATCGCGGTGCTGCGCGCTCCCAGGGAGCGCGCACAAACAGGGTGCGGGGAGGCCGTTCATAAACGGCCACCTGACCCTGCGGTGCCACCGTCCGGCCGTTTATATGCAACGGCCGGTCGGGAAGTGGTTAAATTGTTGTGCAGAGTATTTTATATATATATATATATATATATATATATATATATATATAAAATTTGTATTATCTATATATATTATGTGTGTATATATATTTATTATACAGGATTTATGGCGCCAACAGTTTGCTCACAGCTTTGCAATATAAAGGGAGACAATACAGCAACGTTACAGTTCAATACAAGAGGGATAGGAGGGCCCTGATCCTTGGAGCTTACAATCTAAGAGATAGATAGATAGATAGATAGATAGATAGATAGATAGATAGACACACACACACATATCCATTCAATAAAAGTTATTTTACATTATTGGATCTATATGTCTAAAAAAAATATATTTTAAAAAAAAAACTATTTCAGTTTTTGGCCAAGTGCATCCTGACGTTCCGGTTCATTTGGGTGCACCACTACCAGAAAGCATTAAAAATTGCACAAGAACGCAGAGAGAAACACATCTTGAATGCTGAAATTGTGGAGTGTACCGGCACTAAAAACGGAAATATTTTATGTAAAACTTTCATTAACATGTTGGTAGAGGCGGAGAGGAACCAGGGAAGTCAAAATAAAAAGGTAAAATTAAACTTCAGCTTTAAGGATTTAAAAAAAAAAAAAAAAAAAAAAAAAAAACCATGAATAAAAACAACTATACGCTCAGTAAGATGATATAAATGATTACTTTTACTGGTGAGAATGCATCATAAAGGTGCCCAGTTCATAAGGTGGAGTGCTGGAGAGAAGAGAATACTGTTGGCAGCCAGAGGAATGACGGATAAGGCAAGTATCACAGCCCCATGGCAAGTGAAATTTTCGTTTTAATCCAGAAGTTCAGCTCGATTCAAGCAGTGTAAATACCAGAGTTTGATTTGGCATCAGCCTCATGCAATCGCTGTAAAGGCAGAGCTCAGACTGAAGAGGGAGAAGCAGCAAAAGCTGCTTAAGTGGCTGGGACTGCAAGAGGCTGATACCAAGCCAGACACAGGTAGTTACAACTACATCCCTGGATTACAACAAAAAATAATTTCGTAGTAGGGCTGATACTTCATCCCTCATTCTCTGGCCTGCTGCTGCTATTATCTTCTCTGACACTCCAGCTTGCGAATCATTAGCTGTGTATTTGTATGTGATGACATCATAGTGGGACCGCCAGCAGGAAGACGTTTCGGGGGTATCAGATGCACAGCGATGGGGGGGCCGGCTGTAACAAGGAATAAGAGAAGTGGCACAGCCTATTATTACTCTACTCCTAGACTTAAAGGGGCTCTAACCGCCAAACTGTTATCTTACTGCATTCCAGGTATTAAAAAGGGGGTTTTTTTTTACCTTAAAATATGTATAGGCTTCTTTTTTTTTTTTTTTATATATCATACTTACCTAGGTGGATGCAGCATCAATCTGATGCTGCATCTGTATCCCACTGGCTCCAAGGGTGAGAATAGAGCAATCAGACACCATTGATCGCTCCGTTCTTCCTCCTCTCCATCAGTCACCACTGTCTGCTCTGCACCCCTCCCCCGCCCCCCCAAGGCTCACTGGAGCGCTGGGCAGTGGAGGGCACAGGAGCGGCTGACTAAGGCTCTCGCCTGAGCCAGGTGCAGGTCCAGACATCTAGGTGGATCAGATGTACGGCCAAACGAACTTTGGCTGTACTTTTCCAGTAATGCATTCCTGCATTAAAGTGTTACTAAACCCCGGACCCTGCATTCACTATATCCGCTCTCCCCGGACCCCGCATTTACTATATCCGCTCTCCCCAGACCCCGCATTCACTATATCCGCTCTCCCCGGACCCCGCATTCACTGTATCCAGTCTCCCCGGACCCCGCATTCACTATATCCAGTCTCCCCGGACCCCGCATTCACTGTATCCGCTCTCCCCAGACCCTGCATTCACTATATCCGCTCTCCCCGGACCCCGCATTCACTGTATCCAGTCTCCCCGGACCCCGCATTCACTATATCCAGTCTCCCCGGACCCCGCATTCACTGTATCCGCTCTCCCCGCATTCACTATATCCACTCTCCCCAGACCCTGCATTCACTATATCCGCTCTCCCCGGATTCTGCATTCACTATATCCGCTCTCCCCGGACCCTGCATTCACTATATCCGCTCTCCCCGGACCCCGCATTCACTATATCCGCTCTCCCCGGACCCCGCATTCACTATATCCGCTCTCCCCGGACCCTGCATTCACTATATCCGCTCTCCCGGACCCCGCATTCACTATATCCGCTAACTCCGGACCCCGCATTCACTATATCCGCTCTCCCCGGATCCTGCATTCACTATATCTGGTCTCCCCGGACCCCGCATTCACTATATCCGCTCTCCCTGGACCCCGCATTCACTATATCCAGTCTCCCCGGACCCCGCATTCACTGTATCCGCTCTCCCCGGACCCCGCATTCACTGTATCCGCTCTCCCCGGACCCCGCATTCACTATATCCGCTCTCCCCGAACCCCGCATTCACTATATCCGCTCTCCCCGGACCCTGCATTCACTATATCCAGTCTCCCCGGACCCCGCATTCACTATATCCGCTCTCCCCGGACCCCGCATTCACTGTATCCAGTCTCCCCGGACCCCGCATTCACTGTATCCGCTCTCCCCGCATTCACTATATCCACTCTCCCCGGACCCCGCATTCACTATATCCGCTCTCCCCGGACCCTGCATTCACTATATCCGCTCTCCCCGGACCCCGCATTCACTATATCCGCTAACTCCGAACCCCGCATTCACTATATCCGCTCTCCCCGGACCCTGCATTCACTATATCCGCTCTCCCCGGACCCCGCATTCACTATATTCGCTAACTCCGAACCCCGCATTCACTATATCCGCTCTCCCCGGACCCCGCATTCACTATATCCGCTCTCCCCGGATCCTGCATTCACTATATCTGGTCTCCCCGGACCCCGCATTCACTATATCTGCTCTCCCCGGACCCTGCATTCCCTATATCCCCTCTCCCCGGACCCTGCATTCCCTATATCTGGTCCCCCACAGTACACAGAACATGGAAATGCAATTCTTTTAGTAAATATAAACTGCTAAAGACCTTTTCCTATCAGCAGTTAGAGCAGTCTTGTGACTTCAGCAGAGCACTGGTTAAAGATTGTAGGAGGACTTTTCTTTCTGCTCTAGGAGGATGCGAAACCCCTGACCTCTGTCTGGACAGTGCTGATTGGCCCTGTGCTGATCACATGCACTCTCCCAAGAAAATAAAAACCTCTCCAGCAATACACACTAAACTGAGCATGTGCAGAAGGGCTACGGGTTAAGTCTGCCTTATCAGCGTGGACATTTGAACAAGAGGAGAGGCAGAGAAGTCAGAATCAAACAGCATTTTTGCACAATGCAGAGGATTAACCCCTTAGGTTCCACAGTGAGTATAACCAGCATGCTTTACTGCATCTACAGACTGATTGTACTGTTGTGGGTTTAGTAACGCTTTAAGGTAAAAGAACCAGTTCCTATTTGCTGCGCATCGCCCGCCCCCAAACACTTACCCGAGTCCTGTATTGTACCAGCACTGTGCCCATCTGCAGTTCTTCTCCACTGTCTGTCTTCCTCTTCTCACAGAACGTTTAAGCAGCAGCAGAAGCCAATGTCTGCTTCTGTCAGTCAAATCCTGTGAGCAGAGAGTGGAGGGGCGGAGCTCAGCTGGGCTGTGTGTGTCTATGGACCCCCATAGCAAGTGGCTTGCTATAGGGGGCATGCACAGAAGAGAAGGAACAGACAGCAACAGCAGGGGGTCCCCAAAAGAAGAGGTTTTAGGTCGCTCTGTGCATTACCATTACACAGAGCAAGTAAGTATAACGTTTGTTGTTTTAATTTGCACTTAGAAACGCATTAGGATAAAAAAAACAAAAAAACTACTTTGTCTAACTTCCCATTCGCCCCCATCCCTAAACACTTACCTGGTGCCTTTCTTGATCCAATGCTGTCCCTGTTAGAGCCATGGCTCCTTCTTCATGGTCTCACAGAAGACTCTGGAGAGCAGCGGAAGCCATTGGCCATGGTCTCACAGAAGACTCTGGAGAGCAGCAGAAGCCATTGGCCATGGTCTCACAGAAGACTCTGGAGAGCAGCGGAAGGCTTAGGCCATGGTCTCACAGAAGACTCTGGAGAGCAGCGGAAGGCTTAGGCCATGGTCTCACAGAAGACTCTGGAGAGCAGCGGAAGCCATTGGCCATGGTCTCACAGAAGACTCTGGAGAGCAGCAGAAGCCATTGGCCATGGTCTCACAGAAGACTCTGGAGAGCAGCGGAAGGCTTAGGCCATGGTCTCACAGAAGACTCTGGAGAGCAGCGGAAGCCATTGGCCATGGTCTCACAGAAGACTCTGGAGAGCAGCGGAAGCCATTGGCCATGGTCTCACAGAAGACTCTGGAGAGCAGCAGAAGCCATTGGCCATGGTCTCACAGAAGACTCTGGAGAGCAGCGGCTTAGGCCATGGTCTCACAGAAGACTCTGGAGAGCAGCAGAAGCCATTGGCCATGGTCCCACAGAAGACTCTGGAGAGCAGCGGAAGCCATTGGCCATGGTCTCACAGAAGACTCTGGAGAGCAGTGGAAGGTTTAGGCCATGGTCTCACAAAAGACTCTGTGGAGAGCAGTGGAAGGTTTAGGCCATGGTCTCACAAAAGACTCTGAAGAGCAGCGGAAGCCATTGGCCATGGTCTCACAGAAGACTCTGGAGAGCAGAGGAAGCCATTGGCCATGGTCCCACAGAAGACTCTGGAGAGCAGCGGAAGCCATTGGCCATGGTCTCACAGAAGACTCTGGAGAGCAGAGGAAGCCATTGGCCATGGTCCCACAGAAGACTCTGGAGAGCAGCAGAAGCCATAGGCCATGGTCTCACAGAAGACTCTGGAGAGCAGCGGAAGGTTTAGGCCACGGTCTCACAGAGGACTCTGAAGATGCGGGGGAAGCCATTGGCCATGGTCTCACAGAAGACTCTGGAGAGCAGCGGAAGCCATTGGCCATGGTCTCACAGACGACTCTGGAGAACAGCAGAAGCCTTCTGCTGCTGTCAGTCAAATCCTGTGAGGAGGGATCGGTGGGCAGGGTCGAGTTGAGCTGTGTGTGTCTATGGTTGCTCAAAGCCCAACTCTGGGCTACCACAGGAAAGGAGAAGTGGAGAGCAGTGACGGCAGACTACAGAAGAGGAATTAAGTGCTCTGTTCAATACTATTGCACACAGCAAGTAAGTATAACCTCTTTTATTTTATTTTGAAAAAAAAAATGAAATATTTACAATCACTTTAACACTCATTTAACCTTGCAGTGTGGGGAGGGGTACTAAAGTTTTTTTCTAGTGCTCGGAGTTGGGCTTTAAAAAACAAAATGCAATAAAAATGTATTATTTTTTAGAAGTTCCACTTAAACTGCGACATAGAAAAATCAGGTCTCTGCCCTGCCAGACAGAGCTGTGTAAATCTCAGGACTGGATGGAAATAGATATCCTTTGGCAGGTAAAACAATATATTTTAAACAAAAAAGAAAAAAGAAGAATAGTCATACTTCACTTTCAAAATTGACCACTTCAAGTCCGAACACTTTCACCCCCTTCCTGTCCAGGCCAATTTTCATCTTTCAGCGCTATCACACTTTGAATGACAATTGCGCGGTCATGCAACACTGTACCCATATGACATTTTTGGCATTTTTTTTTTAGACAGATAAAAATTTATTTAGGTGGTACATATTCACCACTGGAATTTTTATTTTTTGTTGCTATATAAGTGAAAAAAAGTCAAAAATTTTGGGAAAAAAAAGGGTTTTTCTTATAAACTTTTGCCAATAAATCTTTTTTCATAAATCTTGGCCAAAATGTATTCAGTATTTTGGTAAAAAAAAAATAACTCAAATTAGATAACCAAAAATTAAAATTTTTAAAAAAATATTTTTTACATTTTTATTTTATTTTTTTATATTATTTTTTTTTAACATACTGTCACCCTAGCAGTACAGTGTCACCATAGTGACACTACTACTTGTGGGGGGTGATGAAGATTTTTTTTTTTTTACACTGATTGCTTTTACACCCATAAAGGCTGTAAAAGCAATCATTTCTCCTCTCTGGCTGCATTCTTGCAGCCGTTGAGAAATACTATTTCATCATAAATCTTTGCCAAAATTTATTCCATTATCTTTTTAGTAAAAAAAAAAAAAATTATAATTTTTAAACATTTTTTTTTACATTTTTATATTATTTTTTTTTTTTTTACATACTGTCACCCTAGCAGTACAGTGTCACCATGGTGACACTGTACTACTTGTGGGGGGTGATGAAGATTTTTTTTTTTGTACACTGATCCCTTTTACACCTATATAGGATGTAAAAGCAATAATTTCTCTTTCTCTCTGTGTGCATTCCTGCACTCATTGAGAAGTACTGAGTGAGCTGTGATTGGTCACAGCTTGTCACATGGTACAAGGCTGTTGTGAATAGCCCTGTACCATGTGATCTCTGATTATTCACAGATTTCACAAGTAGTAAGCAATGATGTCAGAAGTGACATCTTGCCTACTACTATTCATGTGATCGCTGATTGGCCAATCAGCGATCACATGATCAGGAACTCACACAAAGGTTCCGTACAGCGATCGGTGTTCCCAGGGAGCGCGCACAGGCTAAAATGGCGGGCGCTGTTTATGAATGGCAACCCGCCCCTGCACTGCTCCTGTCCGGCCGTTTATTTACATGGCCCGGACGGGAAGTGGTTAAGATGTACTTGATATCAGTGGCAGCCAGGGGCGGACTGACCATTTGGAAACTCAGACACTGCCCGAAGGCCCGGGGTCAGTAGGGGGCCCCATGAGATGCCCCTGGTACCTTTTTCATAGGCTTTTTTGAGTTTGGGCAAGGACACAGGGGCCCCATGATCCCCTATTGCCCGGGGACCCCATGAGTTGTCAGTCCGCCCCTGGTGGCAGCATCATATATATAATAAAAAAGAAACATGTACTCTAATGAAAAACAGCAACTTACCAATGGAGATAATCAGATCTCGTCTTAGCACAAAGCCCACAAGCCTTTGAGACTCTCGGGAAACCACAACGGGAAAGCCGCTGTACGTTGTTTCACTGACTGCCGCCTCGATATCAGCCACCGTCATACTGTCCTGAGTGATGACTGTCAGAGACGGGTCGTTACGCCTCGGACGCATGACATCCATGGCTAATGTTTTATGGCTAAATTCTTCTTTGGCTTCCAGAAAAGGATATCCATTCAAATGGATGTGGGCGTCGTAAATACTTTCCCTTCCCAAGGCATCTGCTACCCATTTGCTGGTCATGGCCGCAGCCATTAAAGGCACAATGTATTCCAGTCCGCCAGTCAATTCAAACATGATTACTACCAGGGAGACGGTCATGCGTGTGGCTCCTCCTGCAATGGTTTAAATGCATATGGAAAGATTGAATGTTGGAAGCTACTATCGCAAATATTCATAGAAATAAATAAAAAGCAGCAAACACAAGGGTTCCCTGTGCTAACCCAGACAGAAATGTTTGGAACTAAAATGCACAAACATTGGCAAAATGGTTATATAAAGTCCACGCTTCCCTACATGGCAAAAAAATTGATAGCTAGGTGTCAAAATAAACCAGAACATCTTTGTTTTATTAAGGAATAGGTTCCCCTTAAAGTGAAGCTGTGGCCACAATATGCACATTCAAGTATTTTAATTTTCAGAACAAACAGTAAATGAACTTTAAAACAAGTCCTCACTGACCTCTGCAGTTGCAGGCACTGCAGTGCAATTCATCCTCAACTAACCCTACTTCACCCTCAGTGACTCAGCAGTTCAGCTCCCTCTGCTCCTCACTCCCACCAGTGACTCAGTAGTCACAGTGACTCAACTCTGCTGGGAGGAGGGAGTAGGGGAAGTAAATAATTTTTATAAGTCCTCACTGACTGCTGGAGCTGCAGGTACTGGAGAGCGATTCATTCTTAACCACCCCTGCTTCACCTTCAGTGACAAGAAAGTTCAGCTCACTCTGCTCCCTACTCTCAGCAGTTCATCTCATCCTGCTTCCCATCCCAACAATGACTGTGTAAGTCAACTCACCCCACCACCACCTGCAATAGTTCAACTCACCCTGCTGGCAGGAGGGAGCAGGGGAGGTAAATGATCTTTAAAACAAGCCCTCACTGACTGCTGTAGAGGTAGGCACTGCAATTCATCTTCGACTAACCCTGCTTCCCACATAGAGCAGTGACTTCACAGCTCAGCTAACCCTGATCCCCTATCCCAGCAGTGACTCAGCAGCTCAGCTAACCCTGATCCCCACTCCATGCAGTGACTCAGCAGCTCAACTTACCCTGATCCCCACTCCATGCAGTGACTCAGCAGCTCAGCTAACCCTGATCCCCCCCAAGCAGTGACTCAGCAGCTCAACTTACCCTGATCCCCACTCCATGCAGTGACTCAGCAGCTCAACTTACCCTGATCCCCACTCCATGCAGTGACTCAGCAGCTCAACGTACCCTGATCCCCACTCCATGTAGTGACTCAGCAGCTCAGCTAACCCTGATCCCCCCCCCCCCCCCAGAAGTGACTCAGCAGCTCAGCTAATCCTGATCCATCCCTCAGCAGTGACTCAGCAGCTCAGCTAACTCTGATCCCCCCCTCAGCAGTGATTCAGCAGCTCAGCTAACCCTGATCCCACCCCCCAGCAATGACTCAGCAGCTCAGCTAAGCCTAATTCTCCCCCCCTCCCCCAAGCAGTGACTCAGCAGCTCAGCTAACCCTGAACCCCACTCCCAGCAGGTGAAGCCAAGTCACTGCTGAGAGGGAAGGAGGGGGGGGGGAAATCAGGGTTAGCTGGTGCCTGCATATACCTAGAGCAGCTTGGAAATATTGCCAAATGCTGGGCAGTTTTGACAAGCATACCTCTCACACTTACAGGTAGTGTCAGAGCTTGCTGCCCACCTACATTACAATAGGAACGCTATGATGGGATGGCCATTAGAAATGTGCAGGAGGCAGGAAGGGGCGGGCAAGCTTCAGTACTATGAGGAGGTGCCTGCCGGAATGGCCCAATTTGCAGACTTCTTGAATCTACCCTATACCTGCAGCAGTCCTATCATACTTCTTACTAGAGACAGTCTCTTTAAATTTGGCAGTAAAAAAAAAAAAAAAAAAATTACAAATGAGCACTTAGTACTCGTTGCAACACTTGCAATAGGACCAATTGGGCAAGTTGATAACAGTACGTACCTAGGCAAGCAGCTGCTCCCACCATCGCATAGAGTCCCGGAGTAATGCAGTCGGCTCCTTGGCTACACCATCCCTTGAAGATGAACCAATCACGGTGGTGGAACGCTAGCTGCTCCATACTGACTCCCATAATTCTTCCCATTATGGCCCCCACCGCCATACTTGGGATGAAGAGACCTGAAGGCACCTACATACAGGGAATATATGCTGTAAAGATATCATTTTACAAACATTTTTAAAATGAAATCAAAACACAAAGCAGATTTCATCCGCTCAGCACTAGTAGAAATCTGCAATCTGTCCAATATTAATCACCCCTTACCACCCGAACAGATACCCGTGATAAGTAATAGAATATGTTACCAGTAAAGCAGGGGCGGACTGACCAATTGGAAACTCGGGCACTGCCCGAGGGCCCGGGGTCAGTAGGGGGCCCCATGAGATGCCCCTGGTACCTTTTTCATAGGCTTTTTTGAGTTTGGGCAAGGACACAGGGGCCCCATGATCCCCTATTGCCCAGGCGCCCCATGAGTTGTCAGTCCGCCCCTGCAGTAAAGTCATTTGGAAGGAGAGAGGACATCTGTACAAAAAGCAGGGGTCTCAAGCCCTATTGCCCAAGGCAAGAATTTATCCGGCCTGCAGCTAAGGTCAGTTGCCTCTCATACTCATTCAGGTTCCCCTGACTGCGCTGTCACTATACCATTCTTGATTGCCAGGACCGCCAGCATCCAAACAGCCAATTACATACTGAAGTGATGGGCTGCCCAGTTGTGAAGTGGGACTATGGATGTGAGGGGGACCTTGGTGGAAGGGGTGACTCAGATGGAGACACTGGTGGAAGGAGGAACTTTGCACGTAAGGGGGGACCCTGCTGGAAGTGGCGATTCCGATGGGGACCTTGATCGAAGGGGAAACTCTGATGGGGACCCTGATGAAAAGGGGTGACTCTGATGAGGACCCTGATGGAAGGAGGGACTTTGGATGGAAGGGGGGACCTTTATGCAAGAAGCGACACTAACTGGGGAACCTGATGGAAGGGGAGACCCTGACGGGGGGACCCTGATGGAAGGGGCGACTGAGGGGGGGGGGGGTTGGGGACAACAGTGAAGGAAGGGGCGACTGACCGGGGGGGGGACCCTGATGGAAAGGGCGACTGACGGGGGGGACCCTGATGGAAGGGGCAACTCTGACGGGGGGGGGGGACCCTGATGGAAGGGGCAACCCTTGTGGGGGGGGACCCTGATGGAAAGGGCGACTGACGGGGGGGACCCTGATGGAAGGGGCAACTCTGATGGGGGGGGATCCTGATGGAAGGGACAACTCTGATGGGGGGGGGAACCCTGATGGAAGGGGCAACTCTGATGGGGGGGGGGACCCTGATGGAAGGGGCAACTCTGATGGGGGGGGGGACCCTGATGGAAGGGGCAACTCTGATGGGGGGGGGGGGACCCTGATGGAAGGGGCAACTCTGATGGGGGGGGGGGGGACCCTGATGGAAGGGGCAACTCTGATGGGGGGGGGGGACCCTGATGGAAGGGGCAACTCTGATGGGGGGGACCCTGATGGAAGGGGCAACTCTGACGGGGGGGGGGGGGGACCCTGATGGAAGGGGCAACTCTGACGGGGGGGGGGACCCTGATGGAAGGGGCAACTCTGACGGGGGGGGGGACCCTGATGGAAGGGGCAACTCTGACGGGGGGGGGGGGACCCTGATGGAAGGGGCAACTCTGACGGGGGGGGGGACCCTGATGGAAGGGGCAACTCTGACGCGGGGGGGGGACCCTGATGGAAGGGGCAACTCTGACGGGGGGGGGGACCCTGATGGAAGGGGCAACTCTGACGGGGGGGGGGGGACCCTGATGGAAGGGGCAACTCTGACGGGGGGGGGGGACCCTGATGGAAGGGGCAACTCTGACGGGGGGGGGGGACCCTGATGGAAGGGGCAACTCTGACGGGGGGGACCCTGATGGAAGGGGCAACTCTGACGGGGGGGGGGGACCCTGATGAAAAGGAGTGACTCTGATGAGGACCCTGATGGAAGGAGGGACTTTGGATGGAAGGGGGGACCTTTATGCAAGAAGCGACACTAACTGGGGAACCTGATGGAAGGGGAGACCCTGACGGGGGGACCCTGATGGAAGGGGCGACTGAGGGGGGGGGGGTTGGGGACAACAGTGAAGGAAGGGGCGACTGACCGGGGGGGGGGACCCTGATGGAAGGGGCAACTCTGACGGGGGGGGACCCTGATGGAAAGGGCGACTGACGGGGGGGACCCTGATGGAAGGGGCAACTCTGACGGGGGGGGGAACCCTGATGGAAGGGGCAACTCTGATGGGGGGGGGGGGGACCCTGATGGAAGGGGCAACTCTGATGGGGGGGGGGACCCTGATGGAAGGGGCAACTCTGATGGGGGGGGGGGACCCTGATGGAAGGGGCAACTCTGATGGGGGGGGGGGGACCCTGATGGAAGGGGCAACTCTGACGGGGGGGGGGGGACCCTGATGGAAGGGGCAACTCTGACGGGGGGGGGACCCTGATGGAAGGGGCAACTCTGACGGGGGGGGGGACCCTGATGGAAGGGGCAACTCTGACGGGGGGGGGGGACCCTGATGGAAGGGGCAACTCTGACGGGGGGGGGGACCCTGATGGAAGGGGCAACTCTGACGGGGGGGGACCCTGATGGAAGGGGCAACTCTGACGGGGGGGGGGGGACCCTGATGGAAGGGGCAACTCTGACGGGGGGGGGGGGACCCTGATGAAAAGGGGTGACTCTGATGAGGACCCTGATGGAAGGAGGGACTTTGGATGGAAGGGGGGACCTTTATGCAAGAAGCGACACTAACTGGGGAACCTGATGGAGGGGGAGACCCTGACGGGGGGACCCTGATGGAAGGGGCGACTGAGGGGGGGGGGGGGGTTGGGGACAACAGTGAAGGAAGGGGCGACTGACCGGGGGGGGGGACCCTGATGGAAGGGGCAACTCTGACGGGGGGGGACCCTGATGGAAAGGGCGACTGACGGGGGGGACCCTGATGGAAGGGGCAACTCTGACGGGGGGGGGAACCCTGATGGAAGGGGCAACTCTGATGGGGGGGGGGGGGGACCCTGATGGAAGGGGCAACTCTGATGGGGGGGGGGGACCCTGATGGAAGGGGCAACTCTGATGGGGGGGGGGGGACCCTGATGGAAGGGGCAACTCTGATGGGGGGGGGGGACCCTGATGGAAGGGGCAACTCTGATGGGGGGGGGGGACCCTGATGGAAGGGGCAACTCTGATGGGGGGGGGGGACCCTGATGGAAGGGGCAACTCTGACGGGGGGGGACGGGACCCTGATGGAAGGGGCAACTCTGACGGGGGGGGGGGGACCCTGATGGAAGGGGCAACTCTGACGGGGGGGGGGGGACCCTGATGGAAGGGGCAACTCTGATGGGGGGGGACCCTGATGGAAGGGGCAACTCTGACGGGGGGGGGGGGACCCTGATGGAAGGGGCAACTCTGACGGGGGGGGGGGACCCTGATGGAAGGGGCAACTCTGACGGGGGGGGGGGGACCCTGATGGAAGGGGCAACTCTGACGGGGGGGGGGGGACCCTGATGGAAGGGGCAACTCTGACAGGGGGGGGGGGGGGGGGAGGACCCTGATGGAAGGGGCAACTCTGACGGGGGGGGGACCCTGATGGAAGGGGCAACTCTGACGGGGGGGGGGACCCTGATGGAAGGGGCAACTCTGACGGGGGGGGGGGGGGACCCTGATGGAAGGGGCAACTCTGACGGGGGGGGGGGACCCTGATGGAAGGGGCAACTCTGACGGGGGACCCAGATGGAAGGGCCGACTCAGAAGGAGGGAATCTGATGGGGGGCCCTAATGGAAGGAGGGACTTTGAATGGAAGGGGCGACTGATGGGCTCTAGTTTATTTGGAATTATTTTGCTCTGTTTTATTGAAGTTTTCTCTATTCTGAATCATAACAAAAAAGCTTCAAGCAAAATGTATTCATTCATTTAAATGTTACTCGTTTATTTATAATATTCTTTTTTGTCGGTTTGGGAATATTTTTAGGATATACATTGTGCTGATGTTTGGAGACTCCTGCCATAAAGTATAGTAAGTGATTACACTTCTCTGAGCACTGACAGCAGTTTAAAGAGAATAAACTAGTAGACGACAACTGGACTGGATCTGTAGTGTGGAAGATACTGTATTTCATAGCTAATCCAAGTGTCTTCCTCAGTTCTGATGAGTGTCAGGAACGTAGCCCAGCACTTAGTCACATGGGTAACTTCATCACATTACCACCTTACTATTGCGCTCTTGTAAACGAATGGCGGGCAGTTGGACACTTTTTATCTGGAGCGTCATTTCTTAAACGGCACTCTGTGTACAGCTAGATGTGAGCACAATGCCTGTGATAGCGCTGTCCTCTAACAGGTAAACTGTAAAGAGCCATTCAGAGCAGTGCTGTACCTTATGATTGCTGTGAACCAATCTCCGTGATCACAAATGTAAATAATGACAATCAACAAATGGAGGGCACACTACTTACAAAAAAGGGGGCTTAATGACCATCAAGGGGGTAGACACCGAGCAGGAAGGGGGCATATTGGGCAGCATAGTAGCTTAGTGGTTAGCAATTCTACCTGTCAGCACTAAGGTCGTGGGTTCAAATCCCAACCACAATACTACCTGCATGAGTTTGCTGGTTCTCCCTGTGCTTTTGAGGGTTGCCTCTGGGTACTCTAGTTTCCTCCCACACTCCCAAAGACATGCTGGTAGGTTCATTGGCCCTAGTATGTGTAATCGATAAATGTGAGTTAGGGACCTTAGATTGTAAGATCCTTGACGGCAGGGGACTAATGGGAATGTATAGTATGTAGAGAACGGTGTAAAATGGCAGCACTATATAAATACCTGTAATAATTAATAAATACTGACCATAAAGGGTGCTCACTGACCATCAATGTTATGGTGCATCACCACTGAACACCAGCATTTAGGGGGCATACCATTGACCACCAATATGTAAAGAGGCACTTGTCACCATAAGGGGAGGCAAACTCCTGACCACTAAAATCAGCAAGCTGTTCCGTGCATTAAATAGCCCTGAACCCCGCACGCCGACCACATAGCCCTGACCCCCGCACGCCGACCACATAGCCCTGACCCCCGCACGCCGACCACATAGCCCTGACCCCCGCACGCCGACCACATAGCCCTGACCCCCGCACGCCGACCACATAGCCCTGACCCCCGCACGCCGACCACATAGCCCTGACTCCCGCACGCCGAACCACATAGCCCTGACCCCCGCACGCCGACCACATAGCCCTGACCCCCGCACGCCGACCACATAGCCCTGACCCCCGCACGCCGACCACATAGCCCTGACCCCCGCACGCCGACCACATAGCCCTGACCCCCGCACGCCGACCACATAGCCCTGACTCCCGCACGCCGACCACATAGCCCTGACCCCTGCACTCTGACTGCTGTACTGTATATGCCATGACGTAAATCGAAAGTAGTAAAAGTGGTCTGTCACTACAGGAGCAAGGCAAAAGAAAACAGTAATGCTGGGACATGATTTGGAGGTGGAGAAGAGAGGTCCAGGGGGGGAAATTTGGGTAACACCTGTCCATACACTTTAAATGCTAATTAGTAAGCACTCCTAATAAACACTTTCAGTTAGTTCCAGCGTTCCTTTAAAAATTCTGAACGCCTGAGGTGGGGGGCAGGAAAGATTGGCGATCAGCTGATCATTGTGATTGGCTGGTCAAATGATCGTGAACCAATCCCACCGGCTACCGATTACTAGTGGGGACTGAAAACGGCCTTTGACAGCTCGGTCTCTGTGCTGGGAGCATCCAAGAAGTACATTCTCAGCAAACAACCACCACCCAGCGATGCAAATGTGCAGAGGGTGGGCATTAAAGTCCACCCTTTAGCCGCCGCACATGTGTGTTACGTGGGTGGCAAGAGGTTAAAAAAATAGCGGTTTGACCTCTTTCACACGGGAGTTCCGTATGTCCGTGTTTCATCTGTCCGTATACGGATGAAAAACGGACCCACATGAATTTCTATGAACTTGTGGATGTAAACGGATGAACATCTTTTTATACCCGTTAATTGCCGAATCCATTAACATCCTTTTTTTGGAATGGAAGAAAACCCTATTTTAATTCTGCCAAAAAAACCCAGAACGAACGAAAAACGGATATCAACGGACCAAAAACAGATGTAGATGAATGAAAACGAATCTAAACGGATGAAAAACGGAAGCAAACGGACCAAAAACGGATGTAGATGGATGAAAAAAACGGCTGAAAAAAACGGATGTTTTCTTCTGCCAAAAAAACCCAGAACGGACGAAAAACGGATGTAGATGGATGAAAACTAATCAAAAAGGTTGAAAAAAACAGATGTAAAACGGATGAAAAAACGGATGAAAAAAACGGATGTTTTCTTCTGCCAAAAAACCCCAGAACAGACGAAAAACGGATGTCAACAGATGTAGACGGACCAAAAACGGATGTAGATGGATGAAAAACAGATGTAAACGGAACAAAACGGGTAACAACCCGGCTGTACACGGCTGAAAACCCGGCTGTACACGGCTGAAAACCCGGCTGTACACGGCTGAAAACCCGGCTGTACACGGCTGAAAAAAAACGGGCTGTACACGGCTGGAAAAAAACGGGCTGTACACGGCTGGAAAAAAACGGGCTGTACACGGCTGGAAAAAAACGGGCTGTACACGGCTGGAAAAAAACGGGCTGTACACGGCTGGAAAAAAACGGGCTGTACACGGCTGGAAAAAAACGGGCTGTACACGGCTGGAAAAAAACGGGCTGTACACGGCTGGAAAAAAACGGGCTGTACACGGCTGGAAACAGGCTGAAAAACCGGCTGGAAACGGGCTGAAAAACCGGCTGGAAACGGGCTGAAAAACCGGCTGGAAACGGGCTGAAAAACCGGCTGGAAACGGGCTGAAAAACCGGCTGGAAACGGATGAAAAACCGGCTGGAAACGGATGAAAAACCGGCTGGAAACGGATGAAAAACCGGCTGGAAACGGATGAAAAACCGGCTGGAAACGGATGAAAAACCGGCTGGAAACGGATGAAAAACCGGCTGGAAACGGCTGAAAAAAAAAGGCTGGAAACGGCTGAAAAAAAAGGCTGTAAACGGCTGAAAAAAAAGGCTGTAAACGGCTGAAAAAAAAGGCTGTAAACGGCTGAAAAAAGGCTGTAAACGGCTGAAAAAACCGGCTGTAAACAGATGTAAAAATGGACATAAACTCGTCCATTTTTTTCTTGAAAAAACGTGACTGAACTGAAGAAAAACAAAAAAAACAACAAAAAAAAACGGAATGCCCGTGTGAAAAGAGGTCTTTGATTTTCTCAGAAAAGGGCAGCATACCACCTCCCCCCCCCCTTCCCCCACCCCTACACCTTACCTTTATACCAAATGTAAAGATGGTGATGACGGCTTTGAATATTAATGCCAACGACAGCTGCCACAACGCCGTGTAGACTCCGCTACGGGCTGAGCGGTCAGGCAGATTCCCGACATTCGTACTATTGAAGTCATTACTGTAATCGCAGAGTTTGGAGGAGTCCAGTAACCCGCAGTCATTGAAAAGCTCAGAGATCAGCTCACTAGAACTCGTTCGAGTATACTCGTTAGGAAAAGCTATAACTGCTGTGATGGCGGTGACCACCAAGACCTCCGTCACCGGATAGTGGCCCAGCTTCGTGGTCTTCCTTCGACGGCACCAAGCGATGTTTCCTCGGATGAAGAAGGCGCCCCACAGACCTCCAAATATGCCAAGGAGGATGAACGGGATGAGTTCAACGAGATGCCAGGGAGTGTGAAACTCCACATAAAACAGGACCAGGCGGCTGTTCCCGAAGGGATTGATGGAGCGCAACGTGAAAGCTGCTACCAACGCAGCGAAGAATGACCTCCAGAGTGTCTTCAGGGGAAAGTAATAGCTCACCTACAAGAGACATACACAAAGGCTGTAGACGGAGTAAAGTCAATGTGGATGCACATTTAAAGGGGTGCGGTTTCCAGGCTGACAATTTTTTACTGACAATCTTCCCATAAGATTTTATGTGCATTTGTATGTATTGTAGACATTTTATTTACTTTTCAAAGCTTTGTAAACAACAAATCACATGCACTCTCCTGCTAAAATCATGCTACAAAAATATAAAGTATTGCTACATTTTTGGTAAAACAATAAACATGTCTATACCTACCTGCTGTGTGCGGTGGTTTTGCAGAGCAGCCTGGATCCTCCTCTTCTCAGGCCCCCCCGCAGGCTCTCCTGGCTCCTCCATCCTGTCGGGTGCCCCCACAGCAAGCAGCTTCCTATGGGGGCACCTGCTGCTCTGTGTGTCCATGCACACATGGGAGCCACGGTTTGGCCTGCCCCCCCGCCCTCCTCATTGGCTGACTGGCTGTGACTGCCAATGGCTCCCACGTGTTCTCTCAGCCAACGAGGAGGCAGAGACCCAAGACAGCCGAGGCTGTCATTCACATCGCTTGCTCACAATGAGGCTCGGGTAAGCATTGAGGCTGCTGAACACAGAAGGTTTTTTACCTTCATGGATTGAATGCATGAAGGTAAAAAAACCTTCAGCCTCTACAACCATTTTAACCCCTTGATGCCGAGCGCATGCAAATATGCGGCCTCTCGGTTATGGAGGTGGGGAGGCGAGGAGGAGGGGTTATGGAGTTTGGGAGGAGATAAGGACGGGTTATGGAGGAGATAAGGAGGACGGGTTATGGAGGTGGGGAGGAGATAAGGACGACGGGTTATGGAGGTGGGGAGGAGATAAGGACGACGGGTTATGGAGGTGAGGAGGAGATAAGGACGACGGGTTATGGAGGTGAGGAGGAGATAAGGACGACGGGTTATGGAGGTGAGGAGGAGATAAGGACGACGGGTTATGGAGGTGAGGAGGAGATAAGGACGACGGGTTATGGAGGTGAGGAGGAGATAAGGACGACGGGTTATGGAGGTGAGGAGGAGATAAGGACGACGGGTTATGGAGGTGAGGAGGAGATAAGGACGACGGGTTATGGAGGTGGGGAGGAGATAAGGAGGACGGGTTATGGAGAAAGGGAAGGAGATAAGGAGGACGGGTTATGGAGGTGAGGAGGAGATAAGGACGACGGGTTATGGAGGTGAGGAGGAGATAAGGACGACGGGTTATGGAGGTGGGGAGGAGATAAGGACGATGGGTTATGGAGGTGGGGAGGAGATAAGGAGGACGGGTTATGGAGAAAGGGAAGGAGATAAGGAGGACGGGTTATGGAGGTGAGGAGGAGATAAGGACGACGGGTTATGGAGGTGGGGAGGAGATAAGGACGACGGGTTATGGAAAAGGGGGAGGAGATAAGGAGGATGTGTTATAAAGGTAGGGAAGAGTTGAGGGAGAAGGTTTTATGGAGGCAAGGAGGAGGGGTTATGGAAAAAGGGGAGGAGATAAGGAGGCGGGGTTATGGAGGTGAGGAGGAGATAAGGAGGACGGGTTATGGAGGTGAGGAGGAGATAAGGAGGACGGGTTATGGAGGTGAGGAGGAGATAAGGAGGACGGGTTATGGAGGTGAGGAGGAGATAAGGAGGACGGGTTATGGAGGTTAGGAGGAGATAAGGAGGACGGGTTATGGAGGTGAGGAGGAGATAAGGAGGACAGGTTATGGAGAAAGGGAAGGAGATAAGGAGGACGGGTTATGGAGAAAGGGAAGGAGATAAGGAGGACGGGTTATGGAGAAAGGGAAGGAGATAAGGAGGACGGGTTATGGAGAAAGGGAAGGAGATAAGGAGGACGGGTTATGGAGAAAGGGGAGGAGATAAGGAGGACGGGTTATGGAGAAAGGGGAGGAGATAAGGAGGACGGGTTATGGAGAAAGGGGAGGAGATAAGGAGGACGGGTTATGGAGAAAGGGGAGGAGATAAGGAGGACGGGTTATGGAGAAAGGCGAGAAGATAAGGAGGACAGGTTATGGAGAAAGGGGAGAAGGATGATGGGTTATGGAGGTGGGGAGGAGATAAGGAGGACGGGTTATAAAGGTAGGGAAGAGTTGGGGAGAAGGTTTTATGGAGGCAAGGAGGACGGGTTATGGAGGTGGGGAGGAGATAAGGACAACGGGTTATGGAGGTGGGGAGGAGATAAGGAGGATGGGTTATGGAGGTGGGGAGGAGATAAGGAGGATGGGTTATGGAGAAGGGGGAAGAAGATGAGGAGGGGTTATGCAGAGGAGATAAGGAGAGGGGAGGGAGAAGAGAGGAAGCTAAGGAGATCAGGAGGGGCTGGTAAGGAGAGGGGGGTTATGGAGATGAAGAGAGAAGGTGTTATGGAGTTATGGAGATGAGGACAGGGGAGGAGATGAGGAGAGAGGTCTGTGTTCTCTGCAATCCATCAGAAATAATGCAGGCGGGGCTGACACCACGTGCTCAGGAATCCAAAGATGTGTTATGTTCAAGAGGAAGGTAGAGGCACAGTGTATTTCTAGCATATTAACAGTTATATTTCTGTACTTGCAACATGGTTAAAAGGATAAAAAAAATGGGAAATATGCCCGTATTTTAAATGTACAGAATATGTTTTTTTTACATTTTATTTTATGATTTTCATATACACTTTAAATGTACAATTACCTCCTCCAGACTGAAAAGGACTCCTCCAATGGGAGCACCAAAGGCCACGGACACTCCAGCGGCAGCCGCAGCTGACAGGACCTAGTTTTCAAGAAGAAAAGTGTCACCAATGTCAAAATGTACGGAGCCAATCAACTGTATATTGCAGGTGAAGTCCCTCAGACACAGAATCTGATCTACCAAAATGACCCGTGTATCATCCATGATCTCCCGAGTCTCTGTTGCTAGATATTTGTTTTTCAACTTTCATGCTAGGATTTTATCTGTACAGCTACTTGTAGGAATTCCTGACAGGTCACACTATACTACAATGATATATTATTTGCTTTTATCATCACAAAAGTCCATAGGCTCCAGTCCAGCGCCTTTTCAAGTGCTGAGACAGTGGGGGAGATTTACTAAAACTGGAGAACTCAGAATCTGGAGCAGCTGTGCATGGTAGCCAATCAGCTTCTAACTTCAGCTTGTTCAATTAAACATTGACAAAACCTGGAAGCTGATTGGATTCTATGCAGAGCTGCACCAGATTTTGCACTCTCTAGCTTTAGTAAATAACCCCGTGTGTGTCAACTGTCTGCTGCATATGCAAGAGGAGACATTTTATCAGTTTCCTCTCCCCGGTGATCAGTCTGCAACTTTGTAGCAAGGCTGCAGCAAGAGGCTGATCTGTGTGAGACATTTGTGAACACAGGCAAGAACTGCACAAGCACCAAGATCTACCCCTGGTTCACATATATGAGGCCGTGCGGGCTGAGTTTTGCGAGGGCATGAGAACCCATTCATTTGAATGCCCTGGGACACGCAGGGCAGAAGTCCCTGCACTTCTTTTGGAAACCGCAGCCTGCACGGGAACCTAGGATCCCAGTACGGTTGCGATTTCCAGTGCGGGTGGTGTGCCATTAGATTTAATGGCACCCGCTCGCGGGTCCGCATTCCTCTGTGCGGGTGGTGTGGCTGCACGGATTTTTGTGCAGATCTGCAGTGGCACCACCCGCATAGATGTGAACCTAGCCTTAAATGACTGTGTCATCTCTGAGCCGATATCCCAGTCCAGGACTTAGACAGTGACCTCACTCCCATCTAAAATTCTTCAAAATTTGAAGTACCGTATTTTTTGCTCCATAAGACGCGCCTAGGTTTTAGAGAAGAAAACAAGAAAAAAAATATTCTGAACCAATGGACTGCAGACATAGTACAGGGGATGACCAGAGACTGCAGACATAGTACAGGGGATGACCAGAGACTGCGGACACAGTACAGGGGATGACCAGAGACTGCAGACACAGTACAGGGGATGACCAGAGACTGCAGACACAGTACAGGGGATGACCAGAGACTGCAGACACAGTACAGGGGATGACCAGAGACTGCGGACACAGTACAGGGGATGACCAGAGACTGCAGACACAGTACAGGGGATGACCAGAGACTGCAGACACAGTACAGGGGATGACCAGAGACTGCAGACACAGTACAGGGGATGACCAGAGACTGCAGACACAGTACAGGGGATGACCAGAGACTGCGGACACAGTACAGGGGATGACCAGAGACTGCAGACATAGTACAGGGGATGACCAGAGACTGCAGACATAGTACAGGGGATGACCAGAGACTGCAGACATAGTACAGGGGATGACCAGAGACTGCAGACATAGTACAGGGGATGACCAGAGACTGCAGACACAGTACAGGGGATGACCAGAGACTGCAGACAGTACAGGGGATGACCAGAGACTGCAGACAGTACAGGGGATGACCAGAGACTGCAGACAGTACAGGGGATGACCAGAGACTGCGGACATAGTACAGGAGATGACCAGAGACTGCAGACAGTACAGGGGATGACCAGAGACTGCGGACATAGTACAGGAGATGACCAGAGACTGCAGACATAGTACAGGAGATGACCAGAGACTGCAGACACAGTACAGGGGATGACCAGAGACTGCGGACACAGTACAGGAGATGACCAGAGACTGCGGACACTGTACAGGAGATGACCAGAGACTGCGGACACTGTACAGGAGATGACCAGAGACTGCGGACACAGTACAGGAGATGACCAGAGACTGCGGACACAGTACAGGGGATGACCAGAGACTGCAGACAGTACAGGGGATGACCAGAGACTGCAGACAGTACAGGGGATGACCAGAGACTGCAGACAGTACAGGGGATGACCAGAGACTGCAGACAGTACAGGGGATGACCAGAGACTGCAGACAGTACAGGGGATGACCAGAGACTGCAGACAGTACAGGGGATGACCAGAGACTGCAGACAGTACAGGGGATGACCAGAGACTGCAGACAGTACAGGGGATGACCAGAGACTGCAGACAGTACAGGGGATGACCAGAGACTGCAGACAGTACAGGGGATGACCAGAGACTGCAGACAGTACAGGGGATGACCAGAGACTGCAGACAGTACAGGGGATGACCAGAGACTGCAGACAGTACAGGGGATGACCAGAGACTGCAGACAGTACAGGGGATGACCAGAGACTGCAGACAGTACAGGGGATGACCAGAGACTGCAGACAGTACAGGGGATGACCAGAGACTGCAGACAGTACAGGGGATGACCAGGGACTGCGGACCTTTGGGGAGTGGGTACCTGAATTTGACAGGTACCCGCTCCCACTTCCTGAGTTGTCCTCCCTGTGCCGGGTGCCCACTGCACGTGCGTGAGAGGCGCTGCGCTTTGTGAATGGCCCGGCGTCTTCTGGGACCTGTCATGTGTCCCAGAAGACGCCAGACCATTCAAAAAGTGCAGCGCCTCTCACGCTGTTACAGCCGGATGCCCACACTGAAGATGCCAGCGTGGGAAGTCTGCACAGCGCTGGACCGAGGAACAGGTAAGGTCCTGCTGCAGAGAAGAGCTGAGCGGCCGGCCCGGTATTCTGACACGGTGGCAATACCGGACCAGCCGCTCCATATTCGCTCCATAAGACGCACGGACATTTCCCCCCCTTTTTTGGGGGTAAAAAAGTGCATCGTATGGAGCGAAAAATACGATACATCTTTAATTATGGACACTGAGAAGCCTGAAAAAAAACCCAAAAAGTTGAATATCTTACCTCTCTTCTCTTGGCTTCATTTTTGCGGTACTTGGTGAAGAGATGGCACAGGATGTTCCCGCAGCAGCAGGCCACATGAATGAGGGGTCCTTCCTTCCCCAGGCTAAGGCCAGATGATACAGCCAGCACCAGAGTCATGGTCTTGATCATCAGAGTCCACTTGCCCAAGTATCCTCGGATTATAAAACCGCTTAATATCGTTTTAATCTAAAGGAAAGGAACATGCAACCTTGTATAGCATTAAATACACCCCGAATCGCCCTCGCAGCGATGAAGTCGAGGAGAAATGCTGAACACACAATGGGTGGGACTTAGTCTCAAAGTAGAAGAACTTAAAGTGGAACTAAAAGGCAAATTTTAAAAGGCAGCCCAATTATAGCAGGAGGGACATGCAACGTCTCATCTGTAATAAAATAAACTTGCCTGCCTGCTCAAAATCCTCTACAACAGGGGAGGGCAACCTCTGAGATGTGGGGACCTACCTGGACAACATGGAGAAGATCAAAGATCCCCGGGGCCAAGTGCCCCTTTATTTTTATTACAAACTAGCAAGCCCCCTATAAAAAGATGGCATGAAGAACACATTATGTCACAGTAGTGTCCTCTGTCCCACTTCACATCACCCCCCCAGCAGTGCCCACTGCTCCCCCCCTTCACCCACAGTAGTGTCCTCTGTCCCACTTCACATCACCCCCCCCAGCAGTGCCCACTGCTCCCCCCCTTCACCCACAGTAGTGTCCTCTGTCCCACTTCACATCACCCCCCAGCAGTGCCCAATGCCCCCCCCCCCTCACCCACAGTAGTGTCCTCTGTCCCACTTCACATCACCCCCCCAGCAGTGCCCACTGCCCCCCCCTTCACCCACAGTAGTGTCCTCTGTCCCACTTCCCATCACCCCTCCAGCAGTGCCCACTGCCCCCCCCCCCCCCCTTTACCCACAGTAGTGTCCTCTGTCCCACTTCACATCACCCCCCCAGCAGTGCCCACTGCCCCCCCCTTCACCCACAGTAGTGTCCTCTGTCCCACTTCACATCACCCCCCCAGCAGTGCCCACTGCCCCCCCCTTCACCCACAGTAGTGTCCTCTGTCCCACTTCCCATCACCCCTCCAGCAGTGCCCACTGCCCCCCCCCCCTTTACCCACAGTAGTGTCCTCTGCCCTCCCCCCAGTCTTCTCCTCTGCCCCCCCCCCAGTCTTGTCCTCTGCCCCACCCCCACACAACAAGTAGAGTCCTCTGCCATTCCACCCCCCTCCACAACAAGTAGTGTCCTCTGCTTCCTCTCCTCCCCCCACCACATTTAGTGCCCCCTGCCCGTCTGCCCCCCACACAGTACTGTCCTCTGACAACCCCCCCACCCAACTAGTGTCCCCTGCCTCCCCCCACACAGTAGTGTCCGCTGCTTCCCCTCCACACGACAAGTAGTGTCCGTTGCCTCCTCCCACCACCACCACATGTAGTGTCCCCTGGCCATCTGCCCCCCACACAGTACTGTCCTCTGCCCCTCTGCCAAATACCCCCCCACAGTAGTGTCCTCTGCCGTCAGACTGCTCAATAGCTGAGCGCAGTGAAAGCAAAGCAAGGAGTGTGTGCTGTGCTCTCTGCCTCCCCCTAGAGTGCAGTACCGGGATCTGTGAGTGAACTACGAAGTACTGCAACTTTTTATTGGGGGGGTGGTGTGTGTACGTGTGTACGTGTACATGTGTGTGTGTTTGTGTGTACGTGTACATATGTGTGTGTTTGTGTGTCTGTGTATGCATGTACAATTGTACATGTGTCTGTGTGTATCTGTACATGTGTCTGTGTGTATGTACATGTGTGTGTGTGTGTGTACATGTGTATGCATGTACAATTGTACATGTGTCTGTGTGTATGCACATGTGTGTATCTGTACATGTGTCTGCGTGTATGTACATATATATGTGTGTGTGTGTACATGTGTGTGTGTATATATGTACATGTGTCTGTGCGTGTGTATTTCTGTGTATGTACATGTATCTGTGTGTATGTGTGTCTGTACGTGCCTGTGTGTGTATACATGTGTTTGTATGTGTGTGTACATGTGTTTCTGTGTATGTATGTACATGTGTCTCTGCGTGTGTATGTCTGTGTATGTACATGTATCTGTGTGTATGCGTGTCTGTACGTGCCTGTGTGTGTATACATGTGTCTGTATGTGTGTGTACATGTATCTCTGACCGTGTGTGTACATGTTTCTGTGTGTGTATGTACATGTCTGTGTGTGTGTACAGGTGTCTCTGTGTGTGTTTGTTGGTGGAGAGTAACTCTAAGGCCTGGCTAGTAGCTCAGGACTTGAAATGATAAGCCCCGCTCTACACCCTCCCCATCCCCGTGGTCCCTGTTGTACTTCCCTCCAAGGATGCTGAGCTGTCAGTGCAGCTGGTTCACCAGTTGGGGGATTTGAAATACCTGCTATTCTCCCTCTTCTCTGTGCAGCGTTTGGGGATGGACCAGAGCGATTCTGACTATTCAGAGCCTGCATAGTGAATCACTCAAGTCCATCCCTGAGCGTTACACAGAGAAAAGGGAGAAGAGCAGAGATCTCCAATCCTGGGAGAGGTGCACTGCAACTAAACCCACCAATGTTCAAGAGGCCTAAAGGGTCAGAGCACCCAAACAGCTCTTAGTTCTGACTGTTTTTTCCCTCTCTCTGATGGAAGGATGTCTGTACGTAAATTTCAAGGTCTACAAACATGGTAAATAAGAGTGTCCAACTCCTTATTACAGTGTGAGGAATCCATCTAAAAGAGTGGAAACACCCAAGAGCAACAATGGAACTTCAGGGTTTGACCTACCTCAGGGATACCGGAACCGCAGGCATATGGTGCAAAGTTGCGGACTAACAAGACAGCAAGGAGCGCAAACAGGAGAGCCCATAAAATGTACATGACATAGTTCAAGATGTAAGGAAAAGCCCCCTGCAAAAATCACAAGAAGAGTATTAGACAAGAAAAAGAATACAGGAAAGAGGTCATCACCAAAACACTCATTACGTCATTACGTTTTTGGCTGCCAGCTATTGCGCATGTGCTGAGTAGCCAGGCTCGTTTATGTGATTGCTGTTATGCTGTTGATGCTGGTGTCGGCTGGGACACCTCTTGAGTAAGTGCAATGAGTACCTAATAAAGGAATTGGTTTTTATAACATTGCACCATGAAGTCTTTCTGTTTCTCTCGAGTGTTTGGCATTTCCCCCCATGGATACGTTTGAAGGTGGTCCTTTATCTATTGGAGAAGTGGATTTTCGATTAACTACAAAGTTTTTCATCCTGTTATTTCGATCGATGAGGATCGGTGTGTTGCAGAGTTTCCGTTTCTGAAGATATATTTATGGATGATCTGCCATTATATTATCAAGGTTTTTTGGTGAAATTTTTCATATTTAGACACTTTTTTTGCACAAAAGTTTTTTGCACTTAAAAGTTTTTTTATATATTTTTTTTTGTGGTATTGGCATACATATATTTTTTTCTGGACTTATGATTTGATGATTTCTTTATATATATTTATACACATTTACTAGCGCAAATTATTTATTTATTGGTATCACCAAAACACTGACTGAAGAGTATATTGTTTTATTGGGCCGCCTGCCTTCACACGCACATGAACATTAATGGCATCCAAGTCTTAGTCCGTAGGGTTCAATATTGAGTTGGCCCACCAAAACAGAGAAGCGTGATTGGTCACTCCAGAGAACACGTCTCCTCTGCTCTAGAGTCCAGTGGCGGCGTGCTTTACACCACGGCATCCAACGCTTTGCATTGCACTTGGTGATGTAAGGCTTGGATGCAGCTGCTCGGCCATGGAAACCCATTCCATGAAGTTCTCTACGCACTGTTGTTGGGCTCATCTGAAGGCCACACCAAGTTTGGAGGTCTTTAGCTATTGATTCTGCAGACAGTTGGTGACTTCTGCGAACTGTGCGCTTCACCATGCGCTGACCCCGCCCTGTCATGTGACGTGGCCTACCACTTGGTGGCTGAATTGCTGTTGTTCCCAGTTGCTTCCACTTTGTTATAATCCCACTAACAGTTGATCGTGGAATATTTAGTAGCCAGGAAATGTCACGGATGGACTTATTGCACAGGTGACCACCTATCACGGGACCACGCTTGGAGTCACTGAGCTCCTGAGAGCGACCCATTCTTTCACCAATGTTTGTAGAAGCAGTCTGCATGCCTAGGGGCTTGATTGTATACACCTGTGTCCATGGAGGGGATTGGAACACCTGAATCACATGATTGGGAGGGGATTGGAACACCTGAATCACATGATTGGGAGGGGATTGGAACACCTGAATCACATGATATGGAGGGGATTGGAACACCTGAATCACATGATATGGAGGGGATTGGAACACCTGAATCACATGATATGGAGGGGATTGGAACACCTGAATCACATGATTGGGAGGGGATTGGAACACCTGAATCACATGATATGGAGGGGATTGGAACACCTGAATCACATGATATGGAGGGGATTGGAACACCTGAATCACATGACTTGGAGGGCGGGCCCAATACTTTTGGCAATATAGTGTATATTATGGCAAGACTTAAACCTAATTCTTTTTTTTTTTTAAATAACAAACATGTCATACTTACCTTAACCTGCTTGGGAACAATCACGCATGAGTGCCCCCACAGCAGGTGGCTTGCTATGAGGAAATTTGGCAGGGGGGGGGGGAGGGGCCAGGTGTGGCAGCGGAATACCCGAGAAGAGGAGGACCAGGGCTGCTCTGTGCAAAACTGATGCACAGAGCAGCCCCAATCCTCCTTGGTCCCTGGGCTGGCAGCTTCTACACCCCAGAGGATCTCCATGGCCTCCTTAGCTTGTAGTGTAATGTAACAAACATTTAAATTGAAGCACCACACCACTGCTAAGAGGTCCATTAAAATTGAGGGCTTACAATCCAAAAAGGTAACCAACGCATTTCAGGAGTCCAACAGCACCCCCCTTCATCAGGGCTTGATTGACAACAGTGCGCACAAACCAGACTTGAGTTGGACCTACAATAGTATTTTTTCTAGTGTGCACTACAAGCACAGTCCTTAGCAGCTTGTTTGGCAGCAACCCAAATCAAAGTCAAGGCAATCTGCCTTATTTATTTTTTTTTTGTTTTGTTTTATATATACGCAGTTCATACCACTGCACTGTGGTGGTGTGCGACATCAATAGATTTCCACTTCCCAACCGCCCCATGCAGATATACTGCTGCAAGGTGGCCACTCTGCGCTGGATCATGTATCTAGTATGTGATCAGCGCTTCTGGGTGATTTGTTACAGCACAAGCCTATCAGCGGGTCTAGGCCAATGATTTATTTCCAGAACCCACTGATTGGCTCAGTGATTCACAAAAGAGAGCTCTGTGTTGGTAAACAACACAGAGCTCTCTACAGAGACAAGCTTCTGTGTTGGTAAACAACACAGAGCTCTCTACAGAGACAAGCTTCTGTGTTGGTAAACAACACAGAGCTCTCTACAGAGACAAGCTTCTGTGTTGGTAAACAACACAGAGCTCTCTACAGAGACAAGCTTCTGTGTTGGTAAACAACACAGAGCTCTCTACAGAGACAAGCTTCTGTGTTGGTAAACAACACAGAGCTCTCTACAGAGACAAGCTTCTGTGTTGGTAAACAACACAGAGCTCTCTACAGAGACAAGCTTCTGTGTTGGTAAACAACACAGAGCTCTCTACAGAGACAAGCTTCTGTGTTGGCAAACAACACAGAGCTCTCTACAGAGACAAGCTCTGTGTTGGCAAACAACACAGAGCTCTGTACAGAGACAAGCTGTGTGTTGGTAAACAACACAGAGCTCTGTACAGAGACAAGCTTCTGTGTTGGTAAACAACACAGAGCTCTCTACAGAGACAACCGATCTTGCTACTTTTTTTGCCCTGCAAAGCAGGGGAAAGAAAAAAAACCAAGATCGCTTAGTAAAAGCGCCTAACAATACACACATTACACATGGATAGGCACACAGTTAACCCCTTGATCGCCCCTAGATGTTAACCTCTTCCCAGCCAGTGTTGTTAGTACAGTGACAGCCTATAGTATTATTACTGATACAAGAATTAAAATCATTATTGAGGTCAGTGTCAGTCAGTTAGTGTCAGATTGCTCACTACACTATCACAGTACCATTATAAGTCGCTGATCACTGCCATTACTAGCATAAAAATAAATACAAATTTCCAGTATCTAACCCATAGTCTACAGACGCTGTAGCTTTCACGCAAACCAATCCATATACACCCTTATTGGGTTTTTTTTCTTTTTTTACCAAAGGCGTGTAGAAGAACACATTTTGGCCCAATTTATTAGCCACTTCAAGTCCGTACACTTTTACCCCCTTCCTGTCCAGGCCAATTTTCAGCTTTCAGCGCTATCACACTGGCCACTCAGTGATCACATGATCGGTACCTCACACAAGAGGTCCCATACAGTGATCGGTGTTCCGCTCCCAGGGAACACGCACAACCTGAAAATGCGTGCGCCTTTTATGAACGCCAACCCGCTCCTGCACTGCTCCCGTCTGGCCAATTATGTACATGAGCCGGACAGGAAGTGGTTAAGAAATTTTATTTATTTTAATTTATTGGATATATTTTAAAGCAGAAAGTAAAAAATATTGTTTTGTTTTTTTTTCAGTATTTTTTTTTTCATTTTTAGACTAAAAAATTTAAAAAAACCCCAGTGGTGATCAAATACCAGCAAAAGAAAGCTTCATTTGTGTGAAAAAAAAAATTATATAAATTTCGTTTTGGTAAAGCGTTGCATGACCGCGCAGTTACCAGTTAATACTTTAACAGGTAATTGCGTGGTCACGCAATGCTTTACCCAAATGAAACAAAAAGTGCTGATTAGCAAAAAAAAATGACCTGGTCATGAAGGGGGTAAAACCTTCCGCAGCTGAAGTGGTTAACTGGGTATTGATTTTGGAACGTTTTCGGATAAGGAAGCTGTGGGAAAAATCTATTGCCCAGTATCCAAGATAGAATACATAGATCCTTCTAAACTCTCACCTCTGACCCTCCGAGTATTAACTGGGACCAACTTCGCCATTCCGGACAGTTATTTCTATCTGCGAATTCCACATTCACAGATTTCCAGCAGCACTGCTCGTGGTTAAACCAGAAGCCATCTACACAAATCCCCTCCTTCAGGTCCGTCATCCAGTGCGACGAAATGTCAATCAGACCAGCTAAGGAGCCTGAAATCAAAGTAGATCAGACTGGTAAAAATCACTTCTGTCACACACACACACACACTCACATTATATATATATATATATATATATATATATATATATATACACATACACACACACACACACACACACATTATATATATATATATATATATATATATATATATATATACATACACACACATATACACACACACACACACAGTCAGGTCCATAAATATTGGGACATGGACACAATTCTAACATTTTTGGCTCTATACACCACCACAATGGATTTGAAATGAAACAAACAAGATGTACTTTAACTGCAGACTGTCAGCTTTAATTTGAGGGTATCTCCATCCAAATCAGGTGAACGGTGTAGGAATTACAACAGTTTGCATATGTGCCTCCCACTTGTTAAGGGACCAAAAGTAATGGGACAATTGGCTTCTCAGCTGTTCCATGGCCAGGTGTGTGTTATTCCCTCATTATCCCAATTACAATGAGCAGATAAAAGGTCCAGAGTTCATTTCAAGTGTGCTATTTGCATTTGGAATCTGTTGCTGTCAATTCTCAAGATGAGATCCAAAGAGCTGTCACTATCAGTGAAGCCATCATTAGGCTGAAAAAACAAACAAACCCATCAGAGAGATAGCAAAAACATTAGGCGTGGCCAAAACAACTGGAACATTCTTAAAAAGAAGGAACGCATCGGTGAGCTCAGCAACACCATAAGACCCGGAAGACCACGGAAAACAACTGTGGTGGATGACCGAAGAATTCTTTCCCTGGTGAAGAAAACACCCTTCACAACAGTTGGCCAGATCAAGAACACTCTCCAGGAGGTAGGTGTATGTGTGTCAAAGTCACCAATCAAGAGAAGACTTCACCAGAGTGAATACAGAGGGTTCACCACAAGATGGAAACCATTGGTGAGCCTCAAAAACAGGAAGGCCGGATCAGAGTTTGCCAAACGACATGTAAAAAAGCCTTCACAGTTCTGGAACAACATCCTATGGACAGATGAGACCGACATCAACTTGTACCAGAGTGATGGGAAGAGAAGAGTATGGAGAAGGAACTGCTCATGATCCTAAGCATACCACCTCATCAGTGAAGCATGGTGGTGGTAGTGTCATGGCGTGGGCATGTATGGCTGCCAATGGATACAATTATGTCGTTAGCTGTGACTGGTCAAGGCAGTCACATAATACAGACAGGGCCAATCACAGCCCATCTGTATCATGTGATCAGCTTTGCCCAATCACAGCTAATCACAACAAAAGATTGAATTGCAAATATCAATGAAATAAAATCGGTATTAGCAATCATAATGTGTTAAAAAAAAAAAAAAATCCTGATCACTTGCCCAGAGTAGTTCAATGTTCTATGGTAACACGGTATTGCTTTGGTCACCGTGTGATGAAAAATAAAAATAGTAAAAAAAAGAAAAAAATGTAATAAAAAAGAAAAAAAATAGAAACATTTGAAAAAAAAAAATACAAATTCAATTATTATTTTCAAAAAAATGTACCAGAATACATTTTTACCTAAATTTCGGAAGAAATGCTATTCATTTGCAAAATTTTAAAACAGAAACGAAGAAAAGTGCATTTTTTTTCTTTTCAAACGTTTCAGGTGTTTGTTTTATTTAGCAAAAAAAATAAAAACACCAAGTGGTGATTAAATACCACCAAATGAAAGCTCTATTTGTGTGAAAAAAAATGATAAAAATTTCATATGGGTACAGTGTTGCATGACCGCACAATTGTCATTCAAAGTGTGATAGCGCTGAAAGCTGAAATTTGGCCTGGGCAGGAAGGGGGTAGACGTGCCCGGTATGGAAGGGGGGTGAAAGCGTCCGGACAGGAAGGGGGGTGAAAGTGTCCGGACTGGAAGGGGGGTGAAAGCGTCCGGACTGGAAGGGGTATAAGTGCCCGGACTGGAAGGGGGGTGAAAGCGTCCGGACAGGAAGGGGGGTGAAAGCGTCCGGACAGGAAGGGGGGTGAAAGCGTCCGGACAGGAAGGGGGTATAAGTGCCCGGACTGGAAGGGGGTATAAGTGCCCGGACTGGAAGGGGGTATAAGTGCCCGGACTGGAAGGGGGTATAAGTGCCCGGACTGGAAGGGGGGTGAAAGCGTCCGGACAGGAAGGGGGGTGAAAGCGTCCGGACAGGAAGGGGGGTGAAAGCGTCCGGACTGGAAGGGGGTATAAGTGCCCGGTATTGAAGTGGTTAAAAGTAGTGTTTTTTTGGCATCTAGAGTGAATGAGGGCTAACAGGAATGTTCTCAGCTATCTCTCTGGACTACAGAACTCCCACTCCTCCACCCCAGTCCACACAAACCTCTGGCCGTATGGGGGGGTTATTTACTAAAACTGCACGGTGCAAAATCTGGTGCAGCTCTGCATAGAAACCAATAAGCTTCCAGGTTTTATTGGCAAAGATTAATTCAACAAGCTGAAGTTAGAAGCTGATTGGCTCCCATGCACAGCTACACCAGATTCTGAGTGCTCCAGTTTTAGTAACTCCCCTCCCCCCTCCATAGCGTTCTTTACACTGCAATGTATTCTATGTAAA
>NW_028319351.1:0-105000 GCF_062004578.1 Staurois parvus
GTGAGGCCCGTTATCTTGCAGCACCCTATGTCAAAAAATTTAACACACCAGCAGTGTGAAGAGACCTGAAAGTGGCACATGGCAGCAGAGTGTGGCGATGGAGACAGCAGCAATGGGAGGCCGTACAGGGACCCATGAGAGACTCTGGACCTGGCAGCAGCAGGAGGAGGTGGTATATAGGGGCCCATGGCAGATTAGGGGCCTGGCAGCAGCTATGTGAGGCCCGTAATCTGCCTGCACCCTATGTCAAAAAATTTAACACACCAGCAGTGTGAAGAGACCTGAAAGTGGCACATGGCAGCAGAGTGTGGCGATGGAGACAGCAGCAATGGGAGGCCGTACAGGGACCATGACAGACTCTGGACTTGGCAGCAGCATGAGGAGGCGGTATATAGGGGCCCATGGCAGATTAGGGGCCTGGCAGCAGCTATGTGAGGCCCGTAATCTGCCTGCACCCTATGTCAAAAAATTTAACACACCAGCAGTGTGAAGAGACCTGAAAGTGGCACATGGCAGCAGAGTGTGGCGATGGAGACAGCAGCAATGGGAGGCCGTACAGGGACCATGACAGACTATGGACTTGGCAGCAGCATGAGGAGGCGGTATATAGGGGCCCATGGCAGATTAGGGGCCTGGCAGCAGCTATGTGAGGCCCGTAATCTGCCTGCACCCTATGTCAAAAAATTTAACACACCAGCAGTGTGAAGAGACCTGAAAGTGGCACATGGCATGAGAGACTCTGGACCTGGCAGCAGCAGGAGGAGGCGGTATAGGGGCCCATGGCTGATTAGGGGCCTGGCAGCAGCTATGTGAGGCCCGTTATCTTGCAGCACCCTATGTCAAAAAATTTAACACACCAGCAGTGTGAAGAGACCTGAAAGTGGCACATGGCAGCAGAGTGTGGCGATGGAGACAGCAGCAATGGGAGGCCGTACAGGGACCCATGAGAGACTCTGGACCTGGCAGCAGCAGGAGGAGGTGGTATATAGGGGCCCATGGCAGATTAGGGGCCTGGCAGCAGCTATGTGAGGCCCGTAATCTGCCTGCACCCTATGTCAAAAAATTTAACACACCAGCAGTGTGAAGAGACCTGAAAGTGGCACATGGCAGCAGAGTGTGGCGATGGAGACAGCAGCAATGGGAGGCCGTACAGGGACCATGACAGACTCTGGACTTGGCAGCAGCATGAGGAGGCGGTATATAGGGGCCCATGGCAGATTAGGGGCCTGGCAGCAGCTATGTGAGGCCCGTAATCTGCCTGCACCCTATGTCAAAAAATTTAACACACCAGCAGTGTGAAGAGACCTGAAAGTGGCACATGGCAGCAGAGTGTGGCGATGGAGACAGCAGCAATGGGAGGCCGTACAGGGACCATGACAGACTATGGACTTGGCAGCAGCATGAGGAGGCGGTATATAGGGGCCCATGGCAGATTAGGGGCCTGGCAGCAGCTATGTGAGGCCCGTAATCTGCCTGCACCCTATGTCAAAAAATTTAACACACCAGCAGTGTGAAGAGACCTGAAAGTGGCACATGGCATGAGAGACTCTGGACCTGGCAGCAGCAGGAGGAGGCGGTATAGGGGCCCATGGCTGATTAGGGGCCTGGCAGCAGCTATGTGAGGCCCGTTATCTTGCAGCACCCTATGTCAAAAAATTTAACACACCAGCAGTGTGAAGAGACCTGAAAGTGGCACATGGCAGCAGAGTGTGGCGATGGAGACAGCAGCAATGGGAGGCCGTACAGGGACCCATGAGAGACTCTGGACCTGGCAGCAGCAGGAGGAGGTGGTATATAGGGGCCCATGGCAGATTAGGGGCCTGGCAGCAGCTATGTGAGGCCCGTAATCTGCCTGCACCCTATGTCAAAAAATTTAACACACCAGCAGTGTGAAGAGACCTGAAAGTGGCACATGGCAGCAGAGTGTGGCGATGGAGACAGCAGCAATGGGAGGCCGTACAGGGACCATGACAGACTCTGGACTTGGCAGCAGCATGAGGAGGCGGTATATAGGGGCCCATGGCAGATTAGGGGCCTGGCAGCAGCTATGTGAGGCCCGTAATCTGCCTGCACCCTATGTCAAAAAATTTAACACACCAGCAGTGTGAAGAGACCTGAAAGTGGCACATGGCAGCAGAGTGTGGCGATGGAGACAGCAGCAATGGGAGGCCGTACAGGGACCATGACAGACTCTGGACTTGGCAGCAGCATGAGGAGGCGGTATATAGGGGCCCATGGCAGATTAGGGGCCTGGCAGCAGCTATGTGAGGCCCGTAATCTGCCTGCACCCTATGTCAAAAAATTTAACACACCAGCAGTGTGAAGAGACCTGAAAGTGGCACATGGCAGCAGAGTGTGGCGATGGAGACAGCAGCAATGGGAGGCCGTACAGGGACCATGACAGACTCTGGACTTGGCAGCAGCATGAGGAGGCGGTATATAGGGGCCCATGGCAGATTAGGGGCCTGGCAGCAGCTATGTGAGGCCCGTAATCTGCCTGCACCCTATGTCAAAAAATTTAACACACCAGCAGTGTGAAGAGACCTGAAAGTGGCACATGGCATGAGAGACTCTGGACCTGGCAGCAGCAGGAGGAGGCGGTATAGGGGCCCATGGCTGATTAGGGGCCTGGCAGCAGCTATGTGAGGCCCGTTATCTTGCAGCACCCTATGTCAAAAAATTTAACACACCAGCAGTGTGAAGAGACCTGAAAGTGGCACATGGCAGCAGAGTGTGGCGATGGAGACAGCAGCAATGGGAGGCCGTACAGGGACCCATGAGAGACTCTGGACCTGGCAGCAGCAGGAGGAGGTGGTATATAGGGGCCCATGGCAGATTAGGGGCCTGGCAGCAGCTATGTGAGGCCCGTAATCTGCCTGCACCCTATGTCAAAAAATTTAACACACCAGCAGTGTGAAGAGACCTGAAAGTGGCACATGGCAGCAGAGTGTGGCGATGGAGACAGCAGCAATGGGAGGCCGTACAGGGACCATGACAGACTCTGGACTTGGCAGCAGCATGAGGAGGCGGTATATAGGGGCCCATGGCAGATTAGGGGCCTGGCAGCAGCTATGTGAGGCCCGTAATCTGCCTGCACCCTATGTCAAAAAATTTAACACACCAGCAGTGTGAAGAGACCTGAAAGTGGCACATGGCAGCAGAGTGTGGCGATGGAGACAGCAGCAATGGGAGGCCGTACAGGGACCATGACAGACTATGGACTTGGCAGCAGCATGAGGAGGCGGTATATAGGGGCCCATGGCAGATTAGGGGCCTGGCAGCAGCTATGTGAGGCCCGTAATCTGCCTGCACCCTATGTCAAAAAATTTAACACACCAGCAGTGTGAAGAGACCTGAAAGTGGCACATGGCATGAGAGACTCTGGACCTGGCAGCAGCAGGAGGAGGCGGTATAGGGGCCCATGGCTGATTAGGGGCCTGGCAGCAGCTATGTGAGGCCCGTTATCTTGCAGCACCCTATGTCAAAAAATTTAACACACCAGCAGTGTGAAGAGACCTGAAAGTGGCACATGGCAGCAGAGTGTGGCGATGGAGACAGCAGCAATGGGAGGCCGTACAGGGACCCATGAGAGACTCTGGACCTGGCAGCAGCAGGAGGAGGTGGTATATAGGGGCCCATGGCAGATTAGGGGCCTGGCAGCAGCTATGTGAGGCCCGTAATCTGCCTGCACCCTATGTCAAAAAATTTAACACACCAGCAGTGTGAAGAGACCTGAAAGTGGCACATGGCAGCAGAGTGTGGCGATGGAGACAGCAGCAATGGGAGGCCGTACAGGGACCATGACAGACTCTGGACTTGGCAGCAGCATGAGGAGGCGGTATATAGGGGCCCATGGCAGATTAGGGGCCTGGCAGCAGCTATGTGAGGCCCGTAATCTGCCTGCACCCTATGTCAAAAAATTTAACACACCAGCAGTGTGAAGAGACCTGAAAGTGGCACATGGCAGCAGAGTGTGGCGATGGAGACAGCAGCAATGGGAGGCCGTACAGGGACCATGACAGACTATGGACTTGGCAGCAGCATGAGGAGGCGGTATATAGGGGCCCATGGCAGATTAGGGGCCTGGCAGCAGCTATGTGAGGCCCGTAATCTGCCTGCACCCTATGTCAAAAAATTTAACACACCAGCAGTGTGAAGAGACCTGAAAGTGGCACATGGCATGAGAGACTCTGGACCTGGCAGCAGCAGGAGGAGGCGGTATAGGGGCCCATGGCTGATTAGGGGCCTGGCAGCAGCTATGTGAGGCCCGTTATCTTGCAGCACCCTATGTCAAAAAATTTAACACACCAGCAGTGTGAAGAGACCTGAAAGTGGCACATGGCAGCAGAGTGTGGCGATGGAGACAGCAGCAATGGGAGGCCGTACAGGGACCCATGAGAGACTCTGGACCTGGCAGCAGCAGGAGGAGGTGGTATATAGGGGCCCATGGCAGATTAGGGGCCTGGCAGCAGCTATGTGAGGCCCGTAATCTGCCTGCACCCTATGTCAAAAAATTTAACACACCAGCAGTGTGAAGAGACCTGAAAGTGGCACATGGCAGCAGAGTGTGGCGATGGAGACAGCAGCAATGGGAGGCCGTACAGGGACCATGACAGACTCTGGACTTGGCAGCAGCATGAGGAGGCGGTATATAGGGGCCCATGGCAGATTAGGGGCCTGGCAGCAGCTATGTGAGGCCCGTAATCTGCCTGCACCCTATGTCAAAAAATTTAACACACCAGCAGTGTGAAGAGACCTGAAAGTGGCACATGGCAGCAGAGTGTGGCGATGGAGACAGCAGCAATGGGAGGCCGTACAGGGACCATGACAGACTATGGACTTGGCAGCAGCATGAGGAGGCGGTATATAGGGGCCCATGGCAGATTAGGGGCCTGGCAGCAGCTATGTGAGGCCCGTAATCTGCCTGCACCCTATGTCAAAAAATTTAACACACCAGCAGTGTGAAGAGACCTGAAAGTGGCACATGGCAGCAGAGTGTGGCGATGGAGACAGCAGCAATGGGAGGCCGTACAGGGACCCATGAGAGACTCTGGACCTGGCAGCAGCAGGAGGAGGTGGTATATAGGGGCCTATGGCAGATTAGGGGCCTGGCAGCAGCTATAGGAGGCCCGTAATCTGCCAGCACCCTATGTCAAAAAATTCAACACACCAGCAGTGTGAGGAGACCTGAAAGTGGCACATGTTTGAGGCATGATTCATGGCGGATTTAGTCAGTTGTGTCAGGAACTGGTGGTTTGAAATCCAGACTAATCCACGCCTGATTCATTTTCACAAACGTGAGTCTCTCCACACTTTGGGTGGACAGTCGTGTCCTCCGCGGAGTTACAATACCTCCTGCCGCACTAAACACGCGCTCCGATGCCACGCTACTGGCCGGGCATGACAGCCTTTCAAGGGCAAATTCAGCTAGTTGGGGCCAAAGGTCAAGTTTCGTTGCCCAGTAGTCAAGGGGATTGTCTACCTCGGTTGGCAGGGTGCTGTCCAAGTAGGCCCAAGCCTGTTGTTTGAGCTCCTGCTCCAGGTCCACCTGATGCTGCTGCTGCTGCTGCGGCTGGTTAGTAGTTTCCTCACTGCGCTGGTGAAGAAAGCTACTCATCATCGACTGCAGACTGAGGCAGCCGCTGCTGGTGGAGCTGCCACTGCTCCTACCACCCCACCCCTCCCCTGCTGCCATGCCAGCGGAACGCGAGCGCACAGGGCCCACAGTGTCTGAGGATGGACGATGGCGCACAAAGGCAGAGACCAACTGACTACATAGGTGGTTTTTATAGTACGTAATTTTGGCCTCCCTCTCAGCAGGTGTGAAAAAGGCCACCATTTTGGACCGGTAGCGAGGGTCCAACAAGGTGGACAGCCAAAAGTCATCCCTCTGTCTGATGGTTATTATTCGGCTGTCGCTACGCAAGCAACCGAGCATGCTATGGGCCATTTGTGCCAAGGAATGCGAGGGACTCCCTGCCTCCATCTCCACAGCATACTGCCACGGTGCGTCTGGGTCCTCTGTCTCCTCCTCCTCCTCCTCTACCAGATGCTCCTGCTCCTCCACTCCTGTCCGCTGAGTGGAAAAACCACCCATTTCACTCAATAATTCCTGAGCACAAATGTCCTCCTCTACCTCCTCCTCTTCTTCCTGTCCTGCCCCCACAGGGGTCATGTGGCGTTGAGATCTGTGCGCCACGTCTACCGCACCCTGACCAGCCATTGTTAACAGCATTTGTTCCAGGACGTGCAACAGAGGAATGACGTCGTTCATCCCATAGTCCTGCCGACTCACGAATAGCGTGGCCTCCTCAAAGGGCCTGAGCAAGCGGCAGGTGTCACGCATGAGCTGCCAATGGCTGACATCTAAGTTACACAGGGGAGTACCTTTATCCGCTTGTAACATCAGGAAATCGGTGATGGCCTTTCGCTGCTCGTAAAGGCGGTCTAACATGTGTAGGGTTGAATTCCACCTTGTTGCAACGTCGCAGATCAGGCGATGCTGTGGAATTCCGTTCTGCCGCTGCAGCTCAATGAGGGTGTTCTTTGCGGTGTAGGAATGGCTGAAATGCATGCACAGTTTACGTGACATTTTAAGGATGTCTTGCAGTGGGATGGTGGATTTTAGGAACCGCTTGACAACCAGATTGAACACGTGAGCCATGCATGGCGCATGGCACAACCTTCCTTGACGCAGAGCAGACACCATGTTCTTTCCGTTGTCAGTCAACATGGTTCCGATTTTTAGTTTGCGCGGAGACAGCCATCTGTCGATTTCTCTGTTCATTACACTCAGCAGTTCCTCCCCTGTGTGACTACGTTCGCCAAGGCATACCAGGTGCAGCACAGCGTGACACCGTTGCGCCCTGCACATGTGATATGCCGGTCGGGTAATGGGACTTGGCACGGGGGTGGCGGCTGAGGACACGGCGGAAAAAGAGGTGGTAGAGGCGGACATGCTTGCTGGACCAAGGACGTGCAAACGTGGAGGCAAAAGCGTCGTGACCTGTCCAAGTTGCTGGTGCGGCTGTGCCGGCACCACGTTCACCCAGTGGGCCGTAAATGACATGTACTGTCCCTGACCGTAGTTACAGCTCCACACGTCGGCGCTGCCGTGCACTTTGGCAGAGACCGACATGCTCAAAGACTGGCCCACCATCTCTTCTACATGTGAATGCAGGGCTGGCACTGCCTTTTGGGCAAAGAAATGACGGCTTGGCACTCTCCACCGCGGCGCGGCACAAGCCATCATTTCTCGGAAAGGTGCTGAGTCCACCAGTTGGAAAGGGAGGGACTGCAGCACCAGCAACTTGGACAGGAGGACGTTCAGCTTTTGCACCGTCGGGTGCGTGCTCGCAAACTGTTGTCTCTTGGATACGGATTCCAAGAAAGACTGTTGACGGAATCCGAGAAGAGGAGTAGCAGGAGAAGGAGCATCTGAACGAGCGGAAGATGCCAATGAGCGACAACTCCCCTCAGCAGAGGTGTTGGAGCCTTGACTGGCTGATAGAGGGCGATTGACGACGTCGGGTGACGGAGCAAGTAACGGAGCGGGTGATGGAGCGGGGGCTGGGGCAGGCAGAACCGCCGTATGTTTATCACGGTTTTCCCAGGCCACCGAATGGTGACGCTGCATATGCTGACGCAACGCTGTAGTCCCAACATGGGCCCCCTGGCCACGCTTGCATTTCTGGCCACATAGTCGACATACGGCTACATTTACTTCCTCGGGCGGCTTGAGGAAAAATTGCCACACCACCGAGTAGGAAACTTTGCCCCCGCTACTCTTCACTGGCTGACTGCTACTTCCTCCGTGCGCACCGGCACCACTACTGGCCGTGGTGGTAGGCTGCAGTGGAGCTGGTGCTCTACTCCGTGGACGTTTGGCTCCACTGACACTGATGCGACCCTGCTGCTGTCTCCTGGGCAACCCACCGACTGTTTTGCTCGCTGCCAAGCTGCCACCCTCTTCTCCTGATGATGCGGAAGAAATTGCCTGATGACGACGAGGCTGCCAAGTGCGATCAACCTCCTCATCATCAAGTAGGGTCTCCGCCTCACTACTAGCCCCCTCGGCTGCGTCTGGGTCAGGAGACAGACCTGTCTCTAGACCGGCTACCGAGCCACTCTCCTCGCCAGTACTTGTTCGCTTGGCTGCTGAAAAGGCCGATGTCTCCCCCCGTTCCTGACCGCCCTCTGTTAGCTCTTCCTCACTGTACAGTGGGGCTGAGCCCACAGCATGCGATACTTCGCTTGGTGAGGGAACAGCAAAGGACAGGGGCAGGTAGAGGACACGTGATTTCAGTGGGCTTGGTCCCGGGCCATGCCAACTAACGGTTGTGTCTGACGTACCCACCGACCGTTGGCTGTAGGTGTCAGAGGTGACCTGGGAAGAGGAAGACGACCGAGCCAACCAATCAATGACGGCAGGGTTGTCGGTGGAGACACGACCGCTGGATGACACCGGGAGCACTGGCCTCTGGCTGCGAATACTGCTGCCTCGACCCCTTCCTCTGCTGCCACGTCTGCTCGCTCCTAAAACATTGCCTCCTCTGCCACTCCTCTGCATGTTGTCTGACATACTATTTAATTCAACGATTAGGTGTCCCTGAGTAACAATTCTCTGGCACTCAGTAACAATTCTGTCTGTCCCTGAGTATGAATTCTGTGGCCCTGAGTAACAATTCTGTGTCTGTGCGAGTAACAATTCTGTGTCTGTGCGAGTAACAATTCTGTGTCTGTGCAAGTAACAATTTTGTGTCTGTGCGAGTAACAATTCTCTGGCACTCAGTAACAATTCTGTCTGTCCCTGAGTAACAATTCTCTGGCACTCAGTAACAATTCTGTCTGTCCCTGAGTAACAATTCTCTGGCACTCAGTAACAATTCTGTCTGTCCCTGAGTAACAATTCTCTGGCACTCAGTAACAATTCTGTCTGTCCCTGAGTATGAATTCTGTGGCCCTGAGTAACAATTCTGTGTCTGCGCGAGTAACAATTCTGTGTCTGTGCAAGTAACAATTTTGTGTCTGTGCAAGTAACAATTTTGTGTCTGTGCGAGTAACAATTCTCTGGCACTCAGTAACAATTCTGTCTGTCCCTGAGTAACAATTCTCTGGCACTCAGTAACAATTCTGTCTGTCCCTGAGTAACAATTCTCTGGCACTCAGTAACAATTCTGTCTGTCCCTGAGTAACAATTCTCTGGCACTCAGTAACAATTGTGTGTCTGTGCAAGTAACAATTCTGTGTCTGTGCAAGTAACAATTTTGTGTCTGTGAGAGTAACAATTCTCTGGCACTCAGTAACAATTCTGTCTGTCCCTGAGTAACAATTCTCTGGCACTCAGTAACAATTCTGTCTGTCCCTGAGTATGAATTCTGTGGCCCTGAGTAACAATTCTGTCTCTGTGCGAGTAACAATTCTGTGTCTGTGCAAGTAACAATTTTGTGTCTGTGAGAGTAACAATTCTCTGGCACTCAGTAACAATTCTGTCTGTCCCTGAGTAACAATTCTCTGGCACTCAGTAACAATTCTGTCTTCCCTGAGTAACAATTCTCTGGCACTCAGTAACAATTCTGTCTGTCCCTGAGTATGAATTCTGTGGCCCTGAGTAACAATTCTGTCTCTGTGCGAGTAACAATTCTGTGTCTGTGCAAGTAACAATTTTGTGTCTGTGAGAGTAACAATTCTCTGGCACTCAGTAACAATTCTGTCTGTCCCTGAGTAACAATTCTCTGGCACTCAGTAACAATTCTGTCTGTCCCTGAGTATGAATTCTGTGGCCCTGAGTAACAATTGTGTGTCTGTGCAAGTAACAATTCTGTGTCTGTGCAAGTAACAATTTTGTGTCTGTGAGAGTAACAATTCTCTGGCACTCAGTAACAATTCTGTCTGTCCCTGAGTAACAATTCTCTGGCACTCAGTAACAATTCTGTCTGTCCCTGAGTAACAATTCTGTCTGTCCCTGAGTATGAATTCTGTGGCCCTGAGTAAGAATTCTCTGGCACTCAGTAACAATTCTGTCTGTCCCTGAGTATGAATTCTGTGGCCCTGAGTAACAATTGTGTGTCTGTGCAAGTAACAATTCTGTGTCTGTGCAAGTAACAATTTTGTGTCTGTGAGAGTAACAATTCTCTGGCACTCAGTAACAATTCTGTCTGTCCCTGAGTAACAATTCTCTGGCACTCAGTAACAATTCTGTCTGTCCCTGAGTATGAATTCTGTGGCCCTGAGTAACAATTCTGTCTCTGTGCGAGTAACAATTCTGTGTCTGTGCAAGTAACAATTTTGTGTCTGTGAGAGTAACAATTCTCTGGCACTCAGTAACAATTCTGTCTGTCCCTGAGTAAGAATTCTCTGGCACTCAGTAACAATTCTGTCTGTCCCTGAGTAACAATTCTCTGGCACTCAGTAACAATTCTGTCTGTCCCTGAGTAACAATTCTGTCTGTCCCTGAGTATGAATTCTGTGGCCCTGAGTAAGAATTCTCTGGCACTCAGTAACAATTCTGTCTGTCCCTGAGTATGAATTCTGTGGCCCTGAGTAACAATTGTGTGTCTGTGCAAGTAACAATTCTGTGTCTGTGCAAGTAACAATTTTGTGTCTGTGAGAGTAACAATTCTCTGGCACTCAGTAACAATTCTGTCTGTCCCTGAGTAACAATTCTCTGGCACTCAGTAACAATTCTGTCTGTCCCTGAGTAACAATTCTCTGGCACTCAGTAACAATTCTGTCTGTCCCTGAGTAACAATTCTCTGGCACTCAGTAACAATTCTGTCTGTCCCTGAGTAACAATTCTGTCTGTCCCTGAGAATGAATTCTGTGGCCCTGAGTAAGAATTCTCTGGCACTCAGTAACAATTCTGTCTGTCCCTGAGTAACAATTCTCTGGCACTCAGTAACAATTCTGTCTGTCCCTGAGTAAAAATTCTGTGGCCCTAATAACGTTTCTGTGGCCCTAAGTAACAATTCTCTGGCACTGAGTAACAATTCTGTCTGTCCCTGAGTATGAATTCTGTGGCCCTAACTAGCGTTTCTTTGTCCCTAAATAACGATTCTGTGGCCCTCATTAACAAGTCTGTGTCCCTGAGTAATGGTTCTCTGTCCCTAAGTAACTTCTCTCTGTCCCCAATTCTCGTTTCTGTGGCCCTAACTCTGTCCCTGTCCCTAGTACAGAGCGGTCTGCCTCTGTTCAATGACTGCAGGCAAATGAAGATTTCCAAAATGGCCGCTATATATACCTCGACCATTACACAGTGCTGGCTGGCTGGCTGCTGATTGGCTGATGCGATCACATGTCGTTGAGGAATGCATTATGGGGCAGCGCGCCTTGTCTGCGCGCCTTCCCCGACATCCCCGCTCCGTCGCCGCACATGTCAGCCGCCATTTTCGGAAAAATTTCGATTCGCGCGTCCGAATTAGGCTGTTTTTCGGATTCGGCACGAATCGAAATTTTTCCGATATTCGACTCGAATTCCACTTCGGATACTTCGATTCGCTCATCTCTAATTGTAACACTGTATTGCCCTGGTCACAGCATGTAAAAAAAGTCAAAGAAAAAAAAGTTTAATAAGTAAAACAAAAATATAAGAAAATAGAGAAAAATTATTTCTTTTTGTTTCACATACTGGCAGCTGTAAGTGTCCCTAATCACTGCCACACCAGTTATATGATGGATCTGTACTGCACTACTGGCAGTATGTAAGAAAAAAAAAAAACAAATCGTGAAAAAAAACTTTTTTTAAATTTCATTTTCTAAAATAATTATGACAAAAAATTACAAAACTCGCCATGCCTCTTACTAAATACCTCAGACTGTCTACTTTCCAAAAAGGGATCATTTTGGGGGATATTTGTACTGTCCTTGCATTGTCAGGCCATCAGTTAACACCTCGGTTAACGTAATTTTCGGTTTATGAATGAAAATCCATTGAAAACAATGGCTCGGTTTACTAATTTTTTTCGCAATACGAACAGATTACAGGTATACCTCGGTTTATGAACACCTCGGTTAACATCATTTTCAGTTTACGAATGAAAATCCAATGAAAATAATGGCTCGATTTACGATTTTTTTTCACAATACAAATGGATTAATTGGTTTTAAATGCATTTACAATTTTTTTAAATCATGTCCCTGTACAATACTATGCCTTTAACTACTTCAAGTCCGGACACTTTTACCCTCTTCCTGTCCAGGCCAATTTTCAGGTTTCAGTGCTATCACACTTTGAATGACAATTGCGCGGTCATGCAACACTGTACCCATATAATTTTTTAGCATTCTTTTGAGACAGATAAAGCTTTATTTTGGTGGTATTTATTCACCACTGGGATTTTTATTTTGTTTGCTATGTAAATGAAAATGTCCAAAAATTTTGAAAAAAGTTTTTCTTATAAAATTTTGCAAATAAATAATATTTCATCATAAATTTTGGGCAAAATGTATTCCGTTATCTTTTTAGTAAAAAAAAAAAAAAATCCCAAATTAGTTTATAACCAAAAATTATAATTTTTAAACTTTTTTTTTTACATTTTCATTTTATTTGTTATGTTTTTTTTGTTACATACTGTCACCCTAACAGTACAGTGTCACCATGGTACTACTTGTGGGGGGTGATGAATATTTGTTTTTTTTTACATGGATTGCTTTTACACCCATAAAGGCTGTAAACGCAATCATTTCTCCTTCTCTCTGGCTGCATTCTTGCAGCCATTGAGAACTACTGTGTCAGCTGTGATTGGTCACAGCTTGTCACATGGTACAAGGCTGTTGTGAATAGCCTTGTACCATGTGACCTCTGTGATCATTCACAGATTTCACATGTAGTAAGCAATGATGTCAGAAGTGACATCTTTCTTACTACTCTGCATGTGATTGTTGATTGGCCAATCAGAGATCACATGATCGGGACCTCGCACAGAGGTCCCGTACAACGATCGGTGTTCCACTGTGTGGAACTAATACGAAAAGTCCGGATGAATTAAATTCGTAAACCGAGGTACGCCTGTATACTGTATATCATAGTTTGTTGACTCTAACTTTCCTACAGACTAAATAATATACACTTGATTTGGGTTATTTTTACCAAAGAAATATAGCAGAATACATTTTGGGCTAAATTTATACCAAAACTGAAGAAAAATGTGGGGTTTTTTTTTTTTTCATAATTACCACCAAAGGAAAGCTGTTGCATGACTGCGTCATTCAAGGTGCAACATCGCTAAAAGCTGAAAACTGGCCTAGGCAGGATGGGGGTGAATGTGTCCAGTATTGAAGTGGTTAATGAAGGGTGGTCTGTTTTTGACCTTGGATAATCCTATATCCAGTTGCATCATTGTACACAGGGTGTGTGTAATACTTCCAGTCTTTCTGCCCTGCTCCCAGGACCTCCCCTGTTACAGTCCTTAGCAATTCAACTCTGATTAATCAAAGCGGCATTACCGTATGTACACAGAGAAAGTTCTCACAACTGGAGCTGTCAAACTAAAGTAGTCTGGCAACATTGCTCAAAAGAAACAACAACATTGCTAAAAATAAACAAGGTTTCATTTTGCATCTGTTTGTTCATCTACAGATCAAAGGGATGAACTTCAATCTACAGATGAAGTCAGTTAAAGTGGAGTTCCACCCAAAAGTGAAAGCTCTGTTTATCTGCCTCTTCCCCCCCTCTGCTGCCACATTTGGTACTTTTTGGGGAGGAGCGGGTACCCACTCGCACTTCTGGCTCAGTTCACAGCGACATTTCACAAGTCCCAGAGAACTGCGGCCCATTCACAAAGCAGAGTGCACAGTAGGAAAACGACTGTGATGCCGCAAGGCTTCACTGTCGGTTTCCCTTAGTCAAGGTGGTGGCGCCAGCACCTAACAACCGATTGAAGAATCGGCTCGGGGTGAGGACACTGCTAGATCCCTGGACCAGGTAAGTGCCTTAATATTAAGTCAGCAGCTACAGTATTTGTAGCTGATGACTTTTAATTTTTGTGGGGGGGGGGTCAGAACTCCTCTTTAGCAACCTGACAAGTAAAAAAAAAAAAAAAGTGTTTTTTTGTTTTTTTTTTATTAAATGTTCCTCTGTTTAACCCCTTAATAACTCTTAGTTTACTGTAATTAGCCCTGATTACCTCCGTATTCTCCTCCGTTCAATTATTTTTTTCCTGCCGATTTTGTTTTTTGTTAGTTTCTATTTTATTAACTAATAATATTCAAATAATATTCAAACTTTTTTCTTCGTTTGTATGTTCATATTTTTACACCTTTAACATACTTTTCAAAATGGAAACAACCCACTGTATTTCATTTGGAAATAACTATACAATGCTTTGTACCAGAATCATAATTTTAGTGTCATCTTAAAATAAAATCTGCATTTTTATTTGTAGTAACACTATTTTTAAACTAACACTGCTAAAAACAAACAAAAATATGTGTTTTGTTATGATTAACTGTTTAAGGATTGCGAAAAAAAAATCACTGTTGCAAGACAATATTCATGAACAGAAAGCCGTGTTTGTTCTTCAAAAACAATATATGTATTACATTTTTATCTTAAGTAATGACTAAGTTATTGCCGAATAAACAGGTCCATAGCAGAAATTTAAAAATTGCTCAGGTCCATAGAGAGTGAACAGGTGAAGTGGATATACATGTTTTCATTTATGATACTTTCACCAGCCACTTTATTAGGTACACCTTGCTAATGCCAAAAAAATATCCCCCACACCATTACACCACCAGCACCAGCCTGAACCGTTGGATAGAAGGCAGGATGGATCCATGCTTTCGTGTTATTTAGGGCAAATTCTGACCCTATCATCTGATTGTCGCAGCAACCAGTCTGCCCATTCTCCTCTGACATCAACAAGGCATTTTCATCCACACAACTGCCACTCACTGGATATTATCTCTTTTTTGGACCATTCTCTGTAAACCCTGGAGATGGTTGTGCATGAAAATCCCAGTAGATCAGCAGTTTTTGAAATACTCAGACCAGCCCATCTGGCACCAACACCCATGCTACATTCAAAATCACTTTAATTCCCTTTCTTCCCCATTCTGATGCTTGGTTTGAACTTCAGCAAATTGTCTTCACCACATGTAGATGCCTAAATACGAGTTGCTGCCATGTGATTAAGCAGATGGAGACTGCTAGCCTGGCCTGACAAAGCACCATAGCACAGCCTGGAAGAGAATAAATTGGGATGCAGCACCCCACCTATGTGGATAGAGTATGTGATTAGCAATTTGTGTTATGCGGGCCATACAGGGGTAGAATTCCAAAAGAATTTTCTTTAGAAAATTGGAAATTTTGTGTGTTTTGTAATCCAATCATGCCACCATTGAGTTCGAAATTCGACCAACCAAGCCTTCATTTCACCTCATCTTGCTACAGAAAAGAATTTTCCTGGCCAATAATTTTCTTTTCTTTCCAGGTCACAGCTCATGCTCATTTCTTTTTTGATTGTATTTCTTGCACAATTCTCCCATCACTGATTAGAAATTTGTTTGTTTTTCAAAAAATTCCCAACATGCCTGATCACTCAAATTCGATGGTCGCACAAAAATTGGCCATTCCTGTGGCCAGCTAATGGTGCAAAATTCAAATCAAAATTCTTAGAAAAGAAAATTCTTTCAAAATTCGACCCGTGTATAACCAGATTTACCAAGCAATTGAACAGGTGTACCTAATAAAGTGGCCGGTGAGTGTACATCTCATGTCCCTGTGATAAAATGGATTCATGCCTGATTTAACAAAATGATTGAATTGGACATTGATCTGAAATGGTACGGCACAGCAATTGGTGGCAGATAGCGACAAGTGTGATGGACCCAAGTAGAATGGTTGTGGTGGAAAACAATTGATTGTACAGGGTTAATTGATGGTGTACATCCTATACATTTTGTTGGGCAGCACAGTGGCTAAATGTTTAGCACTTCCGCTTGGCAGTACTAGGGTCATTGGTTCAAATCCCAACCATGGCACCACTTGCCTGGAGTTTGCATGTTCTCCCTGTGCCTGCGTGCTTTTTTCTCCGGGTACTTCGGTTTCCTCCCACACTCCAAAGACATGCTCGTAGGTGAATTGGCTCCTGTCTAAATTGGCCCTAGTATGTGTATGTATGAATGTAAGTTAGGGACCTTAGATTGTAAGCCCCTTCAGGGTTAGGGACTGATGTGAATGTACTATATATATGTAAAGTGCTGCGTAAATTGACAGCGCTATATAAGTACCTGAAATAAGAAATAAATAATAATTTTTTGCCACAACTGATGGAAACCATCACTAATTACTCTTGCCTTGACTATTGTAACTCCCTCCTCATTGGCCTACCTCATCGCAGGCTACCCCCTCTTCAGTCTATCATGAATGCTGATGCCAGACTCATACACCTTACTAACCGTTCTGTATCTGCCACCCCTCTCTGCCAATCCCTCCACTGGCTTCCCATTGCCCAACGAATAAAATTTAAAACATTAACAATAACATATAAAGCCATTAATAACTCTGCCCCAAATTACATCACCGATATTGTCTCCAAATATCACCCAAACCATCCTCTCTGCTCCTCTCATGACCTCCTGCTCTGTAGCTCCCTTGTCTCCACCTCCCATGCTTGTCTTCAGGACTTCTCCAGTGCCTCCCCCATCCTCTGGAACTCTCTACCCCAATTTATCAGACTATCGCCTACTCTGCTCATGTGTAGGCAGTCTCTGAAAACCTCTTCAGGGAAGCCTATCCTGCCCTCAGCTAATAATGTAATCTTCTACTCCTACCAGTCCATCCCCCACAGTTACTACCTTTTGTACCACTAGCCCCTCCCTCTTAGATTGTAAGCTCCAAGGAGCAGGGCCCTCCTAACCCTCTTGTATTGAACTGTATTGTTGCTGTATTGTCTCCCGTTATATTGTAAAGCGCTGAGCAAACTGTTGGCGCTATATAAATCCTGTATAATAATAATTTGTGTCTTGATGTCTGGGCTGCTCTAACCGCTGAAGGAGGAAAGTTCCCATACCTCAGCCCCAGCATTTTTAGGTTCTCTGTGTGGATCCAAGGAGCAGTGTGATCCGACCAGGTCAGCATCGTCTTACCACCGACGGACCATCTGGGTACTATAAAGCAGCGCCTACATGGGACCCTGGCTACTTGAAATCTGTACATGCGCATTGTAATTGCGCTTCTGGTAAGCAGGCAATTTATCTATTCCTGGGATTGGATTACACTCATACTCCCTGTGAGTCCCCCAGCACTGAACTGTTTATCATCTTCAATAATCTTATATTGGACGATCGTTTATATTTCATAATTTATTGTCACTTGGACATTGTAGCGCTGCACTTATATTGTTTTGATTTTGGTTGGAAGGGCTTGTAGTTCCTTTTTGTGCATTTGCCGCTCACTGGAGTGCGCTCACTTTTCTTTATTTTATACTGTCTTGATGTCTGATGAAATCTTTTGTCGAATTAGACATTGATCGCTAGGTTTATTTGTACCATGTATGGCCACCATAACAGGTTGTTCCATCAGATCAAAAATAGGGATTCCAAAAGAGGACTGAAGTACAGCTGGGAAGTGCACTATAGGACTTTTCATGTGAGTCTCCTGGCGGGGCCGTGTACACGTGCAGTGGAATATATTATGTGTGATGGAGTGTTCGCACGTCTTTAGGAGGATGTGGGGACAAGTTCTGAGTGGTAGAGCCAGCTAAACGTGGGTGGAGACTGGCTCCGCCCCCACCCTGGCCATTTAAACTTTACAGGCGCTCCCTATTGGCGGCTGGATGCATTCCTTTCAACAACGGCTGGGGCGGGAGGCCAATAGAGCGCTTTCATGGCAGCGAGAGGAGGGCGTTCCGTCGCGCCACGCCCACCTGACTCCTTGTTTGCAAGATTGGGATCCATAACAAACCGGACTGGTGTGCTCAGGGCGGCGGTGATCAGCGTGTCCAGTATTGGGACTGATGGCGATCGGAGACAGGATCCCTCCTCTCTCATCCAGGTGACTGCTCGGCACGGACACGTGACGGATGTCGGGCTGAAGAAACAAGAGATCGAGTCGGACAAGTTGTATTTTCAAGTGGGAACCTTTGTCATTTACCGACCAGGACTGAGTACGAGGGGCGGAGGAGAGCGCACCGATCATACGGGGAGGAGATCGCCGCTGATCTGCACTGGAAAGTGGATGGGTGCTGGGACTCTGAGGTCGGGGTGGGTGCCAGCCTGTCACACGTCTTCCTCCTGAGTACGATCAGCCCACACACCTAGTCCTCCTGCTGAATACACACACCTCGGCCTCCTCTTCATTTCCAGCATGACCGACGACAGAGACCTACCGACCGGGGCGGCGACGGTGCTGGAGGGTAAGATCGCAGTGGATGCACCAAGTTTTGTGACCTTCAGGGGCGGACACTCGTCAGCCTGTAGGTGTGGATCGGGTTAAAGCTGCCTCTACACTCTAATTATACAATTACCTTTTAAAATCACCAAAACATCGTAATAAAGCAAACTTCTAGAACCATCAAATAGGATCCAACCAGACAAGCTTCTAGTTGATGGTAGATCTAAAGGAGATTGTGCAATCAGATTGTTTAGTATATGATCATCACATTGGTAGCCATACATGTAACCATCCAATCAGACAATTCTTCCCAGAGTCAGTACCATTGGATATAAAAAAAATAAAATTATATTTGTTGTGCCGCTTCACTCTGATGCGGTTTCACAGTGATTTCTGCTGTGTCCGGTGCAAATTGAATGTGATTTCTGAGGAGTCTGGGCTTAGGAGGAGATGACATTCGCACCACACCTGCACAGGACCCTTTTCCCCAGGTTCACACTGATGTGCGGAATTCCCACCAGTTCCTGTGCACTTTTTTTGCACTGCATCATGATCGCACCCTGCAGCTGTGTGTGTTAACACCGAAATCTGTTTGAAAAATGCGGTGTGCTGTGCAGAATCGAATAGCATGGGTGTGAATACCCATGCAATCCGATTTTGGTGCAGATGCATGGCTCAAATTGCACCACACGGAAATCGTATGTGATTTGCACAGGAATACGGTACGGTTCTTGTGCAAATCTCATGCGATGTGCTGCACTGCATTAGTGTGAACACGGGCTTATTCAATCGCATCAAATTTGGACCAAATATATGTGAACAGGCCTCTTATGCTTTTTGGCATTACATGCAAACCTATGGTTTTCTGAACGCATCTGATCCGCATAGAATTCACAGTTGTGTGAATTTGCACTTTATTTTTTTATTTATTACAGGTACTTGTATTGTGCCGTCAAGTTATGCAGCACTATATATATATATATATATATATATATATATATATATATGTGTATATATATATATATATGTATATGTATATAAATTTTTTTTCAGGATTTCTATAGCGCCAACAGTTTGCTCAGTGCTTTACAATATAAAGGGAGACAATACAGTTCAATATAAGAGGGTTAGAAGGGTTCTGCTCCTTGGAGCTTACATTGTGATATATATATATATATATATATATATATATATATATATATATATATATATATATAATCTCTCTCACATCAGTCCTGTCCTCAAGGAGCATCCAATCTAAGGTCCCTATTTCACATTCATACATACATCTTTGTGCCAATTTAGACAGGATCCAATTAACCTACCAGCCTGTCTTTGGAGTGTGGGAGGAAACCCCGGAGTACCTAGAGGAAACTACAGGCAAGTGGTGCTGTGGTTGGAATTTGAACCAATGACCCTAGTACTACCAGGCAGAAGTGCTAACCATGGTAGCCACTGTGCTGCTCACTTAATCAAAAACACATGTATTGGGTCATCAATCGTTTTCAATCAGAACTGATTAATCAAAATGACTCTGATTGCTCTGAATGGAAAATCTGATTGGAGGAGTAGGTTTTTTGATGAGACTGTTCTCTTTTCAGTCATCAGATGTAAAATCTGACCGTCTATTGAAAATACAATCCCGTATAAAAAAATCTATCTCCCTATGACCACCTTAAAATGCATGGTACAATGATGGAAGATCCTGCCCAACTTCCCAGCATCCTCTAAAGCAGGACTCCGGAAACTTTGTTCACACTAGTGCATTGTGGGAATGCGCACAAAGACTCTTCCTTTCCTGTAACACACAAAAATGTGCTGGCCCTTTGCAGACACACAGCAGTGTCATTATTGTAAAGTGGTAGTAAACTCGTTTTTGTATTTTTACCTACAGGTAAGCTTTGAAAAAAAGCTTACATACAGGTAAAATGAATATCTCCTAAACATGTACCGTTAAGGAGTTATTCCATTGAGCAGTAGCAGGTGATGTCCCGGCGCATGCTCTGTAAAGGCTGGTTCACAGTAGATGCAGTTCAGTGTGCTTCCCTTTTTTTATTTATTTTTTTTTTTTTTCTGCATCAAAAATGCACGCAGTGTTTTCCATGTATTCCAATGGCTCTAGTTCACACCAGTGCAGTTAGTTTCCCGTGCAGAAAAAAAAAAGTAAAAGTAGAACATGCGTTTTTTTTTTTTTTTTTCTCTCTACACAGAACAATACTGGTACATAGCAAACTGCACCGAAATTGTGTGTGGTGTGAAGTGTAAGCAAAAACTATACATTTTTGTAGTGTGAACTGGCCCTGAAGGATTGATATACCCATGCCACTCCTTCAAAGCTCTGTGCAGTGCTCAGGGCTCCTGCGCACATGTGCGGGAGTGACGTCATCGCGGCTCGGCCAGTCAGACAACTGAGGCCTGCAAACCTGGAAGGAAGAGCAGGTCAAGATGGAAGCTAGTATCCAATGTATGACTTGTTATATTTCCTTGGGGGGGGGGGCTTTTTTTTTCTTTTCTAACTACTGCTTTAAAGTGATTTTAAAAGCTGTTTGTTCTTCCTTCTCCTTTTTCCTTCTTCCCTGTTATACTTTCCCACTGTGTGTAGTGGTTTTGCAGAGAACAGCCCTGATCCTCCATCTTCTCGGGTCCCCCTCTGGCGCTCTTAGCCTTTCCCTGCTACCAAGGGCACCCAAGCAGGCTTGCTCCTGAGCCCCTGCTCTCTGTCCTTCTATTCAGACACTGCATTCAGCTTGGTACTGCCCCCACTCTCTAATCATTGGCTCACTGACTGTGATTGACAGTAGCAGCAACCAATGGCTGCACACAGATTTTTTTTTTTTACCTTTTTTATGCATGAAGATAAAAAACCTTGAGCCTTTACAACCACTGTGATTATTAATGGCACCTCCACATGTCTTGCATATGTGAACAGTGTGGTGCAATGTAATTTTTTTTTTTTATTTATTTATTTATTTTTTTTGTGTGTTTGTGCATAGGGTAGCCCATTGATATTAAATCCAGATGCACATATATGTGAATTGGATGCATTTTGAATCGCAGCTAATTGGCAAGCCTTGTGAATCAAACTGGCTTTTTATGGAGCTGCTGCACATATATGCAGGCTTGCAATTTTAAAAAGTCAGGTACAATTTTCAGTTCAGGTGCAATTTCGTGTCATACGCTTCTTCCTTTTTTTTTTTTTTTTTTCTTTTGTGCTTTGGAATTGGTTAATATTTCCCCAAGCACCAAATACACACCTACGTGTCTTCATGTCTTGTGGCACAAAGGTCAATTGTAGCAGCCCAGTTGTGTGAATGATTGTAAAGAGTAATGTCGGCTTGTCCTTGGAATTGAAACCCAAATCCAAGGTTACTTGAGATGTACTTGTTCTTGGACTTCTTGCTTCTTTCCACACCCCTGTTTTCCCTCAGTCTCCTCCGTAACCCATGTTTGAGCTCTAAGCTGTCTTTGTTTTCTCTTTAGAAGTTTACAAACCTTGACTCATCTCTAGCAGCCAACATCAAACCTACTAAAAATAGTTGGGTGATTTATCAACACTTGTTTAATACTATAAAATGCGTGACGTGCGTACTGCTTTAGTCCACATGTTTGCTCCTTTTTTTACCATTGTAAATTGATCTTGAGTGACGAGTCTTGTGTAAATAGAAAAGCTATGTAATATTTCTGTGATTTGGGGGATGATTGCAGCTCATAACTCATTGAGGTCAATGACAACCTACCTTTCTATCAACTTTATATTCCTTGTATACTAGAGTCTTTTCAGCTTGCTGGATCAGGTCTCCCGAATTTATAAATACTGGATGTCTTTGTTTGGCAAGTTTGCATCCACTTTTACAGCTATGCTCCTCTCTGTATGAGTAATCAGACGCAAATGTTTAGTGGCATATATATATATATATATATAATATAAAAAATTTTCATAACTGACCATGCAAAAAAATCCTGTGGCTGTACAGTTTCTGTACATATCTGTGGTTCTAAAGCTGGCCACACACATCACAATCTCTGTACAATTTAGATTCTTTCAGTTTACTAGCTGTATGTGTAAAGTCTTCACGCATTCATCATACACATTTTGAGAGATTAGTAAGTAATCTTTGTAAGGCCCTTTCCACACAGGGCTGACTCTGCAAGGAGTCTGCTTGCTCAGCGAGGAATCTGTCCACTGATCCCTGCTGAACAAATGGATGGCTGGTCCTGATGCAGAGCGGACCCAGGCATAGTCCGCTCTCCTTTATGGGCAGTCGGAGCAAACGGATTGCTTGTCCGTTTACTTGTGAATGCCATCCGATCCTCTAGACCAGGGGTGGGCTACTGTGGACCTCCAGCTGTTGAACTACAAGTCCCATCATGCCTCTGCCTTTGGGAGTCATGCTTGTAACTGTCAGTTTTGCAATGCCTCATGGGACTTGTAGTTCTAAAACAGCTGGAGGGCCACAGTTACCCACCTCTGCTCTAGACAGATGGGGAACGAATTTCCATTTGTCTGTGTTTATCGGATTGGTTGTAGGCAGGTGTAAACGGACACATGTCCATTTATATCTGCTGCTCCATAGAGGATAATGGAGGGTCCGATCGGGTCTGCATAAACTGACAGGTGGACCGCCTGTGTGAAAGGGGCCTTGGGTTCGACCAGGGTGGATTTGATTTGTCACTTGTGAAAAGGCTCGATTTTAATAATTTTTAAAGGGCAACTGTCATCTCTGTCCCTCAGCGGCTCCTCCTCTGACTCGCCAAAGTCCCATTCACTTTAATGGGATGACTGGTGATGCGGCAGTGACACAACAAGGTGAGGGACGTGGCGGCAGCAGGTGAGTGGATGCCCACTAACAGGCACTGTCATGATGGATCTAAAATGACAGGCGCTCTTTAAATGTAAGGAATCCGACTCATTCTTGCTGATAGAATCTTTAATATTTGCAAACCAAATGAAGGTTTCTTTTTTAGAATGATAAGCTGTCAGGTTAGTAAAACAGCGATATCAGAACTGATTTTTAGGTTAATAACACATAGTTGAACTACTCAAATTCTTTTATTTCATGTTTTTTCTCATGGTTACTGTGAAATTGTGTGAAGGCATCAATGCAGTGCATGTTATCTCAGCTTGCAGAGCTTGGATTCATTGAATGAGTTTACCAAAAATGTAAATATTGCAGAATATACAGCCTCATGCTACATTACTAAGCTCCATTTCATGCTGAATAAACTGAATTATTAATTTATCTTATATAGAAAACTATCTTTAGATAGATTTTTACTCCAGAAGCATTTCATTAATATAAATTTTGAAAACAAAACGATTTTAAACTTAAAGTTTTTTGTTTGTTTTTTTTCTTTTGAATCCACCATGGCTTGTATGCTTGATGGGGGGAGTAGATACTGTCTCTATCCTGGCTCAGAGACAACTTGTCGCTAATCAGAAAACAAGGGGCTGTAGCCAGTGGCGTCTCGAGGCAGGTGCGGGGGGTGCGGTCCGCACCGGGTGACACCGACCACACTGGGTGACACCAGACCCGCTCCACAAAAGGGTAAGTTGTAAAGCAAGCCGACGATCCCCGCAGGATGGATCTGATGCATCCTGCGGGGATCGTCTGCTTTCTTTACAACTTACCTTTTCTTGGAGAGGGTCCGGTGTCACCCCATATCGACAATCCTCGTCGGCATGCAACCTATACGGGGTGACATCAGACCCGCTCCAAGAAAAGGTAAGTTGTAAAGAAAGCCGACGATCCTTGCAGGATGCATCGGTTCTGCGGATTGAGCATAATGGATTGGAGTCCGATCCATTATGCTCAATCCGCAGATTCAGTCCATTCTGTGGGGATCGTTTTGAGGGGGTGTCACCAAGTGTTACCGCACCAAGTGACACCTACCCTAGGGACGCCTCTCTGTAGCATTGAGTCGATGCTGCAGTTGTCCCTTGTCTACATTGAGAATTTGGCAATCAAAGATTGCTGAGTTTTAGGGTCCTCTCTGAGCACATAGCAGTGACTGTCAGTCACTGCTCTGCCATGCTCTACAATGGAGTGGACGAGAGTGGCTGGCTCAGGCTCTCAGTGGTATGCTGAGAAGCTGAGCCATCTGCCAGTCAGGCTTCTTTGGTAGATCCTGACATTATTGTCAGGATCCCTGCAGAGCCTGGAGCTGCTCTGTAATGTTAGCTGACTTTAGCCCGCTGTCGTCTGAATCTGGGTTACAGGAGTACAGGACTAAGTGCACTCCTTTTGACTCACAGAAAATAGCTTTGGCCATACTTCTCCTTTTAGGACCAATGCTAAAACCAGTTTGATGGTATTCATCACAGACCAGAACATGATATAAGTGGTCTTATTTGGAAAAGCTTGATGTATTCTATAAATATAGTACTATTGCTAAACTCCTGTATGTTTAAAAATGTCGGCATGGTGTGTTTTGGGCCTTGTTTAAAGCTGAGTTCCACCTGGGGAAAAAGTCAGCAGCTACAAAAACTGTAGCTGTAGACTTTTAACATGCAGCCACTTACCTGTTTCTCAGTCCAGTGGTGTCCTCGCCATGGCTGGTTTCACCGGTCATCTTCTCTCCCTGGCGCCGGCATCTTCAGTGTGGGCACCCGGCTGTGACAGCTTGCGGCTTCACAGTCAGGTGCCCACTGTGCATGTGTGAGAAGCGCTGCACTTTGTGAATGGCCCTGTTGTGTCCCAGAAGACTGGAGGGAGGACAACAACTTCTGATCGCCTAGGCGATCGCAGTGGGAGCGGATACCTGTCAAATTCGGGTACCCACTCCCCAAGGGTGCCAATCCTTAATAGGGAGCGCGGGACAAAGGCTTCAAGCAGAACTTTAACTTTTGTTTGGAGCTCTGCTTTAAAGAAGAATTCCAGGTGTGATATATTTTTCACATTTTCCCAGCTTGGACCAACGGAACTATGTACTGGGTATACATACCTGGTCCATGCTCTGGAAGCTGGAAATTACTAAAGTAGACTCCTCTACTCCCATAATCTCCACTTGCCTCTAGGTCCTATGCTGACCAACTGGTCTGATGCTTCATGAACACAGATCAGCCGCTCTGTATGGGTGCCACTCCGAGAATTCTCTGTATATTCTCAAAGAATGCAAAGTGTTCTCTGGACGAGCTGCTTGTGCTCTTCACCTTGTCCAATCAGAGAATGCATTGCGTTCCTTGAGAAAATGCAAAGCAATCCTGAAATGAAGCCTGTGCCGAGTGGGCAACATCCCATGTTCGCAGGCAGCCACTTGGCATGAAACTCAAAAGCAAGTGGAGATCACTGGAGTAGTGGTGTCTACCAAGCTGCACCAATGTAACTATAAAATATCTATACCTGGAATTTTTGGTAGCATTAAACTTTCAAAGTTCTTAAAACTAACTTTTATTCTTTTCTACCTGACAAACATTCCCTAGTACATTGCTTACTCAAAGTACGTACCCAAGCGATTATGTAAAGCACTGCATCAATTGTGCTACACAATTAACCTGCAATAAATAGTGTACATTCATATCAGTCCCTGCCTTCAAGGAGCTTACAATCTAAAGGTCACTAAAGCTGCCTGTAGATGAGTCATATTATTTCTGACTAGTCTATAGCCTATGGCTTTGATCAAGTGAGGAAAACCCAACAGGGTGGTTGTACAGAAGATGATTGTTACATATATTTCTCTATAACCTCCTTGCCCATACATGGATCAAGAATTTGGCTGGTCCCTGCTGAATTGGCCTAAGTTCAGTATTTTTGTGGCCGGCATTTGCATGTATGCACACACTAAGGCCGATTAAACCACCAGCCTTTGGAGTGTAGGAGAAATTCTCCCATGCAAACACATGGAGAACATGCAAACTCCATGCAGATGGTGTCCTAACTGCAAATTGAACTGGGAATCCAAATGTTGCAAGGCAGTAGTGCTAACCACTAATCCACTGTGCTGCCCAAATTTTAGATTTGTAAAACTTCACTGACACCGACTCCCTGGTCTCTCAGTCCAAGTTGTTAGGGTCATGTGTTTGAGTTGACATATACAGTACTGTCTCTAGTCCTGGCCGGAAGCATGCACTTAAGCCTGATTTCACAGGACCCTGAAACCAGCAGTAGAAATTGCAAAAAAAAGGATAACTTCAACTTTTGACCAAAAATATATTAAATGTACTTTTATTACTTTTGGTTACAGAAGCCTGGAAAGCATTGCACTAGTGAACAGCAGATCTTTGGTGCCATGCAGGTCTCCTGCAGGCCTGTCAGTATATCTGCAAGTGGATATACTGACATGAAGACTCGGTAAACTACCACAGCTCTACGGTTTTTAAAAAGTTTCATCTTGATACTTCTGTCCTGAGAAGGGGGGGTTGTGATCAGGCAGCAGCTGCAGCATTGGGAACACATTACATGCTCCACCCTAAAACTGGATGGAACATGTAATATGTTCCCAAATGCAAACGCATCCTTTTTAAGGCTTTACTATCGCTTAAAGTGGTTGTAAACCTTGGAGCTCTTTATAGAGACAAGTACACACTGAGGGATATACTTTGTTCATATTTCATGTCTAAGTGTCATTTCTGTCTGCTGCTTCATTCCTCTGTTATCAGCATCAATCACTTCTGATTTGTTTTCCTGATGCAAAGAGAAAAAAGGTGACAATGGAGGGATCTCCAGCACACAGCCTGTGATTGATGACCTCAGCACTGTTCATATATGCTGTGTGAAAGGGTGTGTCCCTTCCCTCCAATTGAGCTCTGCAGTGTGTAATTTCTACTCCCCGCCCCGTTTTCTGAAAGCTTAGACAAATTTTATAAATTCTGTACTTTGGCTGTAGGGAATAGAAGACATCAGATAAACGGGTACAACTTATGTAGGAGGAATGAACGCCATCCATTGAGAGCGCAGTGTACACAGCTTGTGGCATCACTGGTGCTACCACAGTAAGTATCTCCTAAATGGTGCACGATTAGGAGATATTTACAGTACCTACAAGTAAGCCTTATTAAAGTCTTACCTGTAGATAAAACATGGAAAACAAGCTTTACTTCCACTTTATTGCTGTGCGGCCTTTTTAGTTTAAAACTGAATATTGTCATCATAAAAGACAATGCTGTAAAGTCTACTACCAGGGGCAGCTTTATTCCTCACCTTTGCACACTGCTGTCCAGCACTTCAATGCTGCATACTGACCCTAATAGTGCCTGAAGGTGGGACCTGGGATTCAGGGGATCATGTAGTCCAGAAGATTCATACAGCAGAGTTTGGTGGACACTGTGTGTGATGTGCATGGTAATGGGTAAGTTCAGTCTTGCAGAGGTTTAAAATGCTTTAAAGACCAGGAATATCAAAAATATATATTTTATTTTTTTTGTGGATTTTACTGAGATGGCTTACATTGTAAGCTCCCCTGTCAGTGGTAAATAATAAAGTGGTATTGCATCCAAAATATTTTTTTTTTTCTTGCAGCTCACCAATCCTTGAATATGAGTTTAGTTCCCTTTTTTTTTTTTTTTTTTTTTTCTTCCTCATCTACAGTTATAGCAGTCTTGTGACCTCTCAGTGTCAAGCCAAGCACGTTAAAACTTGTAGGAGGAATTTTCATTTTGCGCTAGGAGGATGCAGAACCCCTAACCCCTGTCTTGTCTGGACAGAGCTGATTGGCCCTGTGCTGATCACATGCACCATAACCCTTGTAGGAAAAAGCAGTCATCCTGTTGACTATCCCACTTAGTAGTGAATGTTTGTTTGTGTTTGTTTTGTGTGTTTTTTTTTTTTTAAGTCATCAGGCCTTGGTAATAGAAGTGCTAGCAGAGGGGCAGGACTCGGGTAGAGGATCACATCACTATTCCCTTTCTGTGAGTTTATTCCAGAAAGTGTGAGTCATTGATGGACGCAAATAGGGGGAGCTAGCCAAGTTTGTGTTGCCTTTCTCTATTTTGAATGAAAATCGGTGAACTGCCAGGTTTCAGTCTGTATAGGACAATGTGCAGCCTTGTATGCACAATTATATCCATTTACAGAAGTGTGTATATACTGATTTTCATATTTATGCCTCAAAATATAATACTGTGCAAAAGGTATAGGCAGGTGTAAATAAATGCTGTATTTTATTTTTTCTATTTTTGATCAATTTACAAAATGCAAAGTGAGTGAACAGAAGAGAACTCTAAATAAAATCAATATTTTGTATGGTTACCCTTTGACTTCAAACCAGCATCAATTCTTCTTGGTACACACAGTACCTGTGCACGGTTTTTGAAGGAACTCAACAGGTAGATTGTTCCAAACATATTGGAGAACTAAGCACAGATCTTCTCTGAATGTAGGCTGCCTCAATTCCTTTTTTTTTTCTCTTCATGTAATCCCAGACAGACTTGATTTATATTGATCAGGGCTTTGTGGGGGCCAAACCATCACATCCAAGACTCCTTGTTCTTCTTTACACTGAAGATAGTTCTTAATGACATTGGCTGTAAGTTTTGGGTGATTGTCCTGCTGCAGAATAAATTTGGGGTCAGTCACACACCTCACTGATGGTATGGCATGATGGATAAGTACCTGCTTGTATTTCTCAGGATGAAGTGCAACACTGAGGAATGTACACACGCAGGTAATCTTTCCTAGTCTAACGCAGTGGTGGGTAACTGCGGCCCTTCAGCTGTCATGGAACTACATGTCCCATGAGGCATTGAAAGGCTGCCAGTTGCATCATGATTCGCAAAGGCATGATGGGACTTGTAGCTCCACAACAGCTGGAGGGCCACAGTTTGCCCACCCCTGGTCTAACGGACCATGGCTAGGTATCAAGAGATCCCTGGCAGACTGGCATATTCAAGGCTTTGGATATCTTTTTGTATCCTTTTCCTTTATAAAGTTCCATTACCTTAGTATACAGGTCTTTTGACAGGTTTTGTGTTTTTTGTTTTTTTTCTCCCCATGAATCGGTATCTAGCCTACTCAGTGCATTTACGTGAGAGCTAAAAAACTCTGACCATTTATACACAGATGTTAGTTACAATTTAAAAAGCCACAGATGTGGGCAATTAACCTTTTTAATTGGCATTTTAACCCATGTGTGTCACCTTGTGTGTCTGTACTAAGGCCAAACATTCCAGGGTATGTAAACTTTTGATCCGGGCCATTTGGGTGATTTCTGTTATGATTTAAAAAGGAGCCAAACATCTATGTGATAATAAATGGCTTCATATGATCACTATCCTTAACTAGTTGCCGACCGCAGATAGCCGAATGACGGCTGCACTGCGGCCGGCCAGTTCTGGGTGGACGTCATATGACGTCGTAGGGGGCGTGCACCCGGCGATCTCCGTGATGTGGTAAAAGGCCAATCACAGCGGCCTTTTACCACGTGATCAGCGGTGTCCAATGACACGCTGATCAGAGGGAAATGCAAGTGCCGGTTCTCGGCTGCACTTTCCTCACGCTGTCAGATTGTGAGGAAAGTACTGCCGAGAACCGGCAGTTGTCAGAGCGAGGATCGGCACCGATCATCAGGGCACTGATGATCAGTGCCCTGATGATCAGTGCCCAGCAGTGCCACCCGCAAGTTCCGCCCACCTGTGCCCAGCAGTGCCGCCCAGCTGTGCCCACCCACCAGTGCCACCCACCAGTCAGTGCTGCCAGTCAGTGCTGCCAGTCAGTGCCCAGCAGTGATGCCAGTCAGTGCCGTCTATCAGTACCCATCATCAGTGTCGCCTATCAGTGCTGCATATTAGTGCTGCCTATCCGTGCCACCTCATTAGTACTGCCTATCAATGCCCTTTAGTGCTGCCTGTCAGTGCCGCCTCATCAACGCACATCAGTGAAGGAGAAAAATTACCTGTTTGAAAAATTTTATAATAGAAACAAAGAAACTTTTTTTTTCTTCAAATTTTTTGCACTTTTTTTATTTATAGTGCAAAAAGTAAAGCGCCCAGTGGCGATTAAATACCACCAAAAGAAAGCTCTATTTGTGAGAAAAAAATTATCAAAATTTCATATGGGTACAATGTTGCATGACCGCGCAATTGTCAATCAAAGTGCGGCAGCGCTGACAGCTGAAAATTGGCCTGGTAAATAAGGGGGTATAAGTGCCTGGTAGGCAAGTGGTTAATTAAGACCAGTTTTTGGAATGATCATATTTTTCAATATCCATGGCAAAATTTCACGATTTCTGCCAGGGTATGCAAACTTTTGAGCACAACTGTACTTTTCATTCGACATCGGAAGATGTCCAGCAGTGCCATCAGCACTGAACTTGCAGGAACCAGTAGGAGGAGGTTCTTTGCTAGTTTGGGGCTGCATTTGGGGTTGGATATTTGGTTAGGGTCAATGGTGTCCTCAATGCTGAGAAATAAAGGCAGATTCTTATCCATCATGCCATACTATTGGGGAGGTGTGTGGTTGGGCCCAAATTTTTTCCGCAGCAGGACAACAACCCCAAACCTACAACTGTTATTAACCACTTGAGCACCGTGCACTTTCATCCCCTTTGTGACCAGGTAAATTTTTAGCTTTTACAGCTATCGTACAATTGCATGGTCATGCAACACTGTACCCTTATAACATTTTTCTCAATGTTTTTTGTTTTGTTTTTTAACAGAGCTTTCTTTTGGTGGTAATTAATCGCCACTGGTTTATTTATTTATTTTTTTTATTTATTGTTTCTTTCTAAACAAATGGGAAAAAAACCCGAAAATTTTGATGGGAGGGGAAAAAAATACTTTTCTTTCTGTTCTATTTTGCAAATAAGTAATTTTTTCTCCTTCACTGATGGGGTTGCACTGATGATCAGTGCCCTGATTATCTGTGTACAAGTCCCTGTCACACTTGCTGGTTACTGGCTCTCCTCTCCTCATGCTCTGACAGCTCTTGAAGAAAGTACGGCCGATAACCAGTAACTGATTTAGCTGCTGTGCTGTGATCACATGGTAAAGGGCTGCTGTGATTGGCCCTTAACCTCAATATGTGATCAGAGTGTGCCATAGTGGGCACGTGGGGGAGTGGTTCCAGGAGGATGTTTCCAGACACCCTCCTTGAACAACAGAGCCAAACTGTAGCAGTCTTTCAGCTATAGTGTGGTAAGGAAGTGGTTAAGGATGATCTTCAGCATAAAGAAGAACATGGAGTCCTGGAAGTGAGGATTTGGCCCCCACAGAGCTCTGATCTCAACATTGAGGGTCCCTGGGATTATATGAAGAGACATAAGTATTTGAGGCAGCCTACATCCACATCTGTGGTTAGTTCTCAAAGATGTTTGGGTCAACCTACCTGTCGAGTTCCTCCAAAAACTATATACAGGTGTACCTAGAAGAATTGATGCTTGTTTGAAGCCAAAGGGTGGTCACACCAAATACTGATTTTGATTTAGATTTTTCTTCTGTTTACTCACTTTTCATCTTCTAAATTGATATACAAAATATGCAGGTATATTAAAGCTCCACCCAAAAGGGAAGTTATGTTTTAAGGACTCTCCCTCTGCTCCCCATTAAGGGTTGACATACTTGGAGTGAGTACCCGATTTTTGACAGGGGTTTGTTTTTGTTTTAAACCTTAATGCATTAAGGTTAAAAAAACCCTTTTTGACTGTATTGAACACATGCAGAAAGGGAGGTGCAAAAAGGCATAGAAAGCCAAGACACTAGCTAAAATCGATCAGTAATTAGAAAGCAATCCTGCCCCTTGCCAGTGCAAATTAAGGTGTTCCTAAACCCAGGACCCTGCATTCACTATATCTGGTCTCCCACAATACACACAACATGGAAATGCAATTATTTTAGTAAATATAAACTGCTAAATACCTTTTCTCATCAGCAGTTAGAGCAGTCTTGTGACTTCAGCAGAGCACTGGTTAAAGCTTGTAGGAGGAGTCTTCTTTCTGCTCTAGGAGGATGTGAAACACTTGACCCTCTGTCTGGACAGTGCTGATTGGCTCTGTGCTGATCACATGAACTCTCCCAAAAAAAAAAAAAAACTTTATAAATATACACCAAACTGAGCATGTGCATGTGACTACAGATTGTCTGTATCAGGTGGTCATTTCAACAAGAGGAGGGGCAGAGAAGACCGGATCAAACAGCCATTTTACACTATGCAGATGGTTAACTCCTTAGGTTCCACAGTGAGTATAAAAAGCATGCTTTACTGCATATACAGACTGACTTTACTGTTGTGGGTTTAACACTTTAATATTGGCTGGTTCAGTCTCAACTAATGGCCTATAAAAAGGTGTTTCATTACTAAGGTGTCCCACAAGTCAAACGCTGGATATTTAAACAGACTGAAAGTCAAATGCCCAAGAACGCCGTAGCATTTCTGCTACCCTTGACCCCTATGTCTTTGAAAGTGTTCTGTGCTCATTCACCTATTGAATACGGCAAAAGCATGTTGTTTGCTATTCTGGAAGCAGACGGTGGCCCCCCTATCGGTATATGGGTTGCAAAATTGAGGCGACACTAATGGAAGGAGTTATAGCATCAGCAAATGGCAGGGAAAACCACTTCCACACTTATTGGACCAAATTCACCTGTTCCCTGGAGTACAGAGCCATTACGGGATCACAAGAATTAGTCTTCATTCAGACAACTCACGGCTGCACAACATTCCCATGAGACTGAGGAGACCTATTATGACAAGGCCCAGCCAACTGCACCCCTGTTCACATACACCCCTACTCCCACTCCCATTCTTTAGCTCTTTTCTCCTGCTCCACTCCTCTGCACTTCCGTTCTCTCTCTGCACTTCCGTTCTCTCTCTGCACTTCCGTTCTCTCTCTGCACTTCCGTTCTCTCTCTGCACTTCCGTTCTCTCTCTGCACTTCCGTTCTCTCTCTGCACTTCCGTTCTCTCTCTGCACTTCCGTTCTCTCTCTGCACTTCCGTTCTCTCTCTGCACTTCCGTTCTCTCTCTGCACTTCCGTTCTCTCTCTGCACTTCCGTTCTCTCTCTGCACTTCCGTTCTCTCTCTGCACTTCCGTTCTCTCTCTGCACTTCCGTTCTCTCCCTGACACCTTTGGTACTTTCACTACTGAAGCAGACTTTTTCACATCAGGGAATAACTAAGGAAGTTAGTCTGCCAAGAGATAACCATATATATGATTTTAGTCTCCGCCTATTATTTTTTTTTTTCAAGGGCTTATGTAACTGTTTCTCACCTTTTTAAAAATCTCCTGTGACTGCAGTGTATGGGAAATGTATGCCTACAAAGTTTTTGACTGTTACATCTTATGGTGAATTCTCTATAAGGTAGCCTGTATTCTTTGGCGACTTTGCCACTCACACTTTTCTTTTTGTTGTTGTTTTGGAGCTACTTTGCCGTGTCTTGTGCAGAGCACAATGAAATCTCAGGGCTATTGTGGAATTCTGCAATGTCATAAAGCTCTTAGTCGCAAGTCATGGGTCCTTCAGTGGGATAAGACCCTAAAACACAAAGATAAAAACACCAAAGAATGGCAAAGAATAAAACTTACTATTCTGAAATAGCCTTCTAAGCCCTGATCTGAATCTTGTTGCACATCTATGGAAACCGCAAGAGCCCCCTTCGACCCTGAGATTGTTGGAGCAGTTTTCTCTAAAGAGTGGGCCAAACTATCTTTTGGCAGTTGCAGAAAGGCTGATTGAGAGCCACAGAAATCTCTTGTTGCAGTGATTTGCCTTAAGGGTTGTGAAACAAAATATTAGGTTAGGGGTCCTATCATTTGTTTTTGTTTTCTTGTGTGGTGTTTTTTATTCTAAAGCAAAATCTGATTTTTAATAAACATTGAGGGATGGTAATTACTTGTAGGTTTCAAGCCATTTCAGGGAAATTGTGGGTTACTTTTCCCATATGTATACAGTATAACATGCATGCAATGAATTTTTCCAGATGTTTAATCTTTCATAATAACCTAACTTGCCAAATAGCCTTAGTTTACTGTTGTAGATATTGCCAAATGATACATGGGAATGAAAACTCCACTTCTGCTTCAGTGAACGGAAAGCCAGCCTATATCTGTTCATTGGGGCAGAAAACCTTGGGTATAACCCTGAATACAAATAATAGCGAGTTGGGATCTGTAAGGTTTGGTTTTTTTTCTCTCTCCAGTCTGTCTTGGCTACAAAAGGAAAATGTGATCTTGTGTAGATTACAATGCTTTCATTCAGGAGAAAAGCTAAATAACACTAGAGTGATGAACAAATATTTGTACAGCACTTTTTCTGTGATAGTGTGACTATGGAAGTTGTCACAGGCATTGAAGGTACACACACGGCCTGATTGAGTGGCAGTAATGGGCATTAGTACACTCCACTGTACTTGCATGGATTTTCTCCAAGCATTTTGTCTTCTCTCGCAAGCTGAAATACTTTTTTTTTTTTTTTTTTTTTTTTTTTTTTTTTTAAATTGCTTTTTTAAATTTGCCTGTAATTCATTTTGCACTGAAACCTGATTAGCAGAGTACAATCAGAATTGCTTGATGATTTTGTAGCCAAACTGATCAACATTCCAAGAGACTGAGTTCATCTTCTGCCATCATTTTGTGCCCTTACATGGTCAGATTGTTACTTAATTGCAAGAGAAATGTTCTGATAATGTGACTGTTCATGCCTGTGCATGGGTACTTCTTAGGGTAGTGACATACTTAATATTTTCTGGGGATCGGTGTTCCTATGACTGGTTGCATGTACAGCGCCATTTGCATCATGAGTCTATTCACCGACTGTAAGCAGTCGCTGAACTGGACGTGGGAAAATGCAGCTCTAAAAACACATCCTGACCCATTTTATAACTGCTGCTTGTTCTTTTACGTGTGCTGAAAAGATTGTGATGTATGGCTGTCACAACTTTGCATATGGGGGGGGAAAAAATTCTATCTGCTAAAATCTTTTTTTTGGCTGCAGGCAGTCAAGTGTGTGTGTGGTTGTGTGTGTGTGGTTGTGTGTGTGTGTGGTTGTGTGTGTGTGTGGTTGTGTGTGTGTGTGGTTGTGTGTGTGTGTGGTTGTGTGTGTGTGTGGTTGTGTGTGTGTGTGGTTGTGTGTGTGTGTGGTTGTGTGTGTGTGTGGTTGTGTGTGTGTGTGGTTGTGTGTGTGGTTGTGTGTGTGTGTGGTTGTGTGTGTGTGTGGTTGTGTGTGTGTGTGGTTGTGTGTGTGTGTGGTTGTGTGTGTGTGTGGTTGTGTGTGTGTGGTTGTGTGTGTGTGTGTTTTTTGTTTTTTTTGTGTGGTGTGTTTTTTTTGTGTGGTGTGTTTTTGTTTGGTTTTTTTTAAATACAAACGGAAAAACGTTTTTGCCTCAAACGCCGGTTTGCCAGCGTTAGATAATTTTTCCTGGCAAAAAACCTCCTTGAAACCTATTAGTTCTTTGGGGGGGTTCCCCTGCTAAAACAAAAAAAAAAAAAAAAGCTGATTAAAGCCTGTGTCTGCATTGACACATATGATAACCCGCTAGGGAGTTTACTGGCTGTAGAAAAAAATGCCAGAAGCCAAAAACACCCAGTGTGCATGAGGCCTTAAACTATTCTAAAGGTTTAAATTTTGTGTGTGGGTTTTTTGTTTTTGTTTTTTTGTAAAATAACATGTCTATACTTACCAGTTGTGTGCAGTGGTTTTGCACAGAGCAGCCTGGATCCTCCTTTTCGGGTCCCCCGCAGGCTTTCCGGGCTCCTCCTGTCTGTCGGGTGCCCCCACAGCAAGTGGCTTGCTATGGGGGCACCCGCTGCTCTATGTGTCCCATTCTCACATGAAGCTGTGGCTCGGCCCCACCCCCTCTCTCCTCATTGGCTCGTTGGCTGTGATTGACAGCACTTGCTGTCTCAGCCAATGAGGAGGCAGAGAGCTGGGATAGCCACAGCTGTTATTCACATTGTTAGATTGCGATGAGGCTCAGGTAAGTGTTGAGGGGGCTGGGGGCACTGCTGCACACAGAGTAGTGTTGTGTTTTTTTTTTTGTTTTTTTTTTGTTTTGTTTTTTTTACCTTCCTGCATTCTATGCAGGAAGGTAAAAAAAACCTTTTAACGTTTAAGTCCTCATGCACACTGGACATTTTTACAGCTGCTGTTTTTTTTGGCTTCTGGTATTTTTTTTTTTTTTTTTTCTACAGCCAGTAAACTCCCCAGCATGTTATCCTATGTGTTTATGCACACATGGGCTTTAATTGGCATTTTTTGATAGGAGCGTTTTTCTGGCTGGAAAAAAAACAGAACTGTAAAAATGCTGATAAAAGCTAAAAAACGCGGCTATCCAGCGTTTTTGTACCTGAAGATTTTGTGGGAGCTGATCACGTGATGTGGTAAAAGGCCAATCACAGCGGCCTTTTACCACGCGGTCAGCCGTGTCCAATGACCTGCTGATCACCTGGAAATGCAGTTGCCGGCTCTCGGCTGCACTTTCCTCACGCTGTCAGATCGTGAGGAAAGTACTGCCAAGAACCGGCAGTTGTCAGAGCAGGGATAGGCACCGATCATCAGTGCCCTGATGATCGGTGCCCAGCAGTGCCACCAAGCATTGCACCCACCTGTGCCCAGCAGTGCGCCCACCTGTGCCACCCACCTGTGCCCATCAATGCAGTGCTACCAGTCAGTGCCCAGCGGTTGTGCCAGTCAGTGCTGTCTTATCAGTACCCATCATCAGTGCCGCCTATCCGTGACACCTCATTAGTGCTGCCTATCAACGCACATCAGTGCTGCCTCATCAACGCACATCAGTGAAGGAGAAAAATTACCTGTTTTGAAAAATTTTATAATAGAAACAAAGAATTTTTTTTTTTTTCAAATTTATTGCACTGTTTTTGTTTATAGCGCAAAAAGTAAAGCGCTCAGTGGCGATTAAATACCACCAAAAGAAAGCTCTATTTGTGAGAAAAAAATTATCAAAATTTCATATGGGTACAATCTTGCATGACCGCGCAATTGTCAAAGTGTGACAGCGCTGAAAGCTGAAAATTGGCCTGGTAAAGAAGGGGGTATAAGTGCCTGGTAGGCAAGTGGTTAATAGACATAAAACCATAATTTAACTCTTAGTGGGATCATGGAGTTCCTTTAATGGAACTGAGAACTGTAGTTTGAGTAATAAGTTTCACTGTTTGCTCTCTATTACTGCACACTGCTACTCGCATGTCTCCAATGGATTGAAGCGGCTGAATTTCAAAGCGAAGGGGTTAAGTAAACAATTGTTTTCAGAGACGCACAGTAAAGCAAAAGTCTAGGCAAATCGTTAAATACACAGTGGAAATACATATGTTTACTATTTCACTTGTTGAAACATTGGTAACGATGCACAGCCAAGCTTGTGAATTACGCACATTTTCCACACTGCATATGGGACACAGGGCACGAATAGGCCCTGATTAAACCTAAAAACAAAAATATAATTTATTGCTCTTACATGTTGTTGTGGCTGCATTAGATTTATTTATTTTTTTTAGGCCTTTCCCCTTTTTATTTTCATATAGTGGTTGTTTTTTTTTTTTCTTTACAATTACACTTCTGTCCTTTTCATATCTACACTAATTACTCCATATCTATGGAGGCAGCCTTGGTTTGTTCTTCGCTACGTGATCTTTCTCTGCTTCCGATTGAACAGTGAGTCGGCATAATCACCTATGTCCAGTGAGCAGGGACTTATCCTGGGAAGTGGTTGCATTGGTGAAAGAACTGGTAAAGATAAAGTCTTGACTAGCAGTGCTGCTGCATGTGTCATAGAATTGGTTAAAATGACAAATCCTCTGGTAGGTGAAAGTATCATATATTTTGAGCACATATTTAACAGCTTTCTTGGAAATTCATGTTCTTTTTAAACCTGTTGCATAGGTAATGCCATTTCGGACCTGTTTGTGAAAATGCTAGGGAACTGGCTGTACTGCTGACACTTTGGTTTTATGTAGTATCTGAGTCACTGACCCAAAATGTGCATTCAGAAGTCCTGTCCTCATACTTACAGGTCAGTGCCTTTTTTATGTACAGAAGCGGTCAGCATTGCAGTCATTTTCAGCTGGCAGTAGCATCCATTGCGTTTCTCCCATGCCCAGTTTCCTATTTTTAACCATCTTTCTCATCAAATTTAAATATAATTCAAGTGGCATTAAAGGTTTGGCTTTAAAAAAAGAAACCTATCATACTTGCCTGCTCCGTGCTGTGGTTTTGCACAGAGCAGCCCCAATTCTTCTTGTCCCCTCCAGCACTCTTGGCTCCTCGCCCTTGATCAGTGCCCCAAATAGCAAATAGCTTGCTATGGGGGCACTAGTGCATGCTCGCTCGAGCCCAGCTCTATGCGTCCGTAAAAACAGTCATGGCTTGGTCCTGCCTCCCACTCTCCTCATTCGTTCATTGCTGGAATTGACAGCAGTGGGAGCCAATGGCTCCCGCTGCTGTCTCAGCCAATGAGTCTTGAGACAGCTGAGGCTCTCATGCACATCACTGGTTTGAGAGTGGGCATAGAATGCATGGAGATAAAAAAAAAAATATCTATCTCTATCTTTTGCCTTTTACAGCCACTTTCATTTCATTTCATTAGAGCTGAATGGCATTTTTTTTTTTTCTTGCATTGGAAATTGCAGCATAGATGAATGGCAAACCGTTTTATGAATGAGAACTGATTTACTGTTGTGGGGTTTGGCAATCGTCCAGAGGATCTTCAGTCTTTCTTTGGGCCGCTACACTATTGCATGGTTTGTGGTTCCTAGGGCTTGTAATAAAAAAGTTACTTTGTATAACTTAACTGTTCAGTGAGAAAATGTACAATACATGCAGGTGGGAGGCTTGCGAGCTTGTGACCTGTACAAACTTTGTTACTTGATAACAAACATGTTTAGCAGTATACTGGATTGTTTATTTTAGGTACTTGTATAGCACTGTCAATATATATATATATATATATATATATATATATATATATTATTTTTTTGTGCATTCACATCAGTCCCTAACCCTCAAGGGGCGTACAATCTAAGGTCCCTAACCTACATTCATACATACACATACTAGGTCCTATTTAGACAGGATCCAATTATCCTAACAACATGTCTTAGGATTGTGGGAAGAAACAGCAGTATCTGGCGGAAACCCACGCAAACTCCAGGCAGGTGGTGCCGTGGTTGGGATTCGAACCAATAACCCTAGTGCTGCCACGTGGAAGTGCTAACCATTTAGCCATTGTGCTGCCCTATTCTAAAATGAATTATTTAAATTACAACTGCAGTGCATTTAGCGTGGCTTATTACTGTTGGGTGCTCTCGCTCCTTGTCCATGCCGTATTGTTCCTGGAATTTAGGCGTGTACATAGGTGTGTCTGCTTGATACTATTTATAGTCCTGCCATGTACTGCACTTCTATGTTCTGTTTTGCTGAAGTATAATCGTTGGTGTGCAGTGATTGGGAAATACCAATGCCTTTGTTATGTAATGCTCGAGGTTAATATTATACTTGTCTGTCTTCTTCCTGTGGGGTGTTTTTTTTTTTTTTTTTTTTTTTTTTTTTTTTTTGTTTAATATGGTAGGACATTTGATGTCCTATCTATAGTGTCAGATTATGTGGTTACAAACTCTTATTAACCCTTTTTTCTGCCAGAGCCACATTTGTGCTTTTTGCACACGTTTTTACAAAAAAAAAAAATTTTTGCCCTGAAGATTACATAAAACCCCCAAAACCTTACATTGTTTCTGAAAGCAGACACCATAGAGAATAAAATGGTGGTAGAACCATTTTTTTTATGAAACACGATCTAACCACAAAGGAAAAACAAAACAAAAAATCAGTATAAAACAGGATTAAATGACTATTAAGGAACTTGGGGTACCAGTACAAAAAAACCAATACCATTCGGTATCTGTTAAACATTTTATTTTTGCAGTAGAACTACAGGCATACTTTTTTATTTATTTATATCTATCTCTTTTTCTTTTTTGCTCCATACATTGACCAGGCATAAGCTGATCATACACTAGACACATTTTGGCCTGTGATGGCTTCTGATGAAGCAGTCAAAATTTTGCTTAGTGGGTAGCCGTGTTGGCCACCTCCTACCTGATGTCCTTCAATTGAAAATTGTCAGCTGAACAGTGGCTGCACCCAGTTACATGGAGCCACTGTTCTGGTATTTTGAAAGCCAGAGGGACTGACAAAAGCACAACAAGGGATTATCATCCATTAGCTCAGCATAGTGTGTGTGTGTGTGTGTGTGTGTGTGTGTACGGCTAGCTGTACATCTTCCCATCTATGCATTTTTCAGCCACTGCATTTTTGGAATGGTTCAGGGATATATATATATATTTTTTTTTATAATGCAAGTGTGTGTGTGTGATGTTTGCCAATAGGAAAGCACTGATTTTGATGTTACTTTGGATGGGTGCAACTTCATGAGACGTTGATCTGTCAATTGACTTTTCAATGGGCTTATTGGAAAATATACCTTCCATCAGTGAATACAGCCAATGGACTGCAGTGCCGCCTAATGTGCTCTAACGGTGGGAGAGTCCTGCTGTCACAATACAGAGATACAGCGGGAAAGATTTTCTTATTCGCCTTTTACTTTGTGGATGGGGGAATCGGCTTTGTTTTTTGTGTTTCCTTTTGACTGGCTAGCAAAAAGAACCCTGAATAATGCATGGCCAGCTTTAGAGACAGATGCTTGTTAAGGAATTGTTTTCTAAGACAGTATGATTTTGTTTCCCCACAGATCGGCTGTATTTTTCCATCCTGTGCTGTAAACCAAAGACCTCACCAAGCACACATTACTTCTCCACCGACGATGAACTTCTGTATGAAAAGTAAGTGCACTTCTTTTGTGTGATTTTTGCACATAGGGCAGCCCATTGAAGTAGGTGGCCCTGAAAGCAATGCACATAAATGTGCATGCACTGTCACACTTGCTTAGGTGTGAACAGAGCCTAAGGCCTCATGTACACTGGACATTATAAAAATGCCAGTAGCGTCAGTTGTAGAATGCTGCATTCAAAACTTTTTTGTTGCGGGTTGGTTTTTTTTTATATATTTTTTTTTTTTTTTTTTTTTTTTTGTGTTTTTTGCATTTGGCTTTTTTTGTGTTTTTCAGACTTTTGATAAAAGTGCTTGCGCCTTTTATCAAAATTTATACTCCCACAAATACTTCAGGCTCAAACTCTTAAACGCCGGATAGCCATGTTTTTACTATTTTAAAGCTTTTATCAGTGTTAGAGCATTTTTACAGCTAAAAAAAAACGCAGATTTTTTTAGCTGTAAAAATGCTCAACACTGATAAAATGTGAGCATGGACAAATAGGATAACATGCTGGGGAGATTGCTTTGCTGTAGAAAAAAAACCGCCAAAAGCTAAAAACAGCCGCTGTAAAAAACGTCAAGTGTGCAAGAAGCCTTAACCTCTCCCAACATCATGATGCTCAGAGCACTCTGGTATACAAATGAAGTTGATGAGGGGTCTGGCACATCCCAAGCTTTAGAGCCCACATTGACAGCTTGTAAGGTATAGGAGAGAGCAGGCCACACACCATGGTTACATGGAGGAAGCACTCTCACATCTGATCTGAGTATCTTACCATAACATTGCACTCTTGTCATTTCTGTATGGCACAAAGGGGTGAGTTTACTAAAGGGACAATTCACCTCATTCACTATGCTCTGGGACAAATTACTTGTAAAGTGCAACTTCCCCAGCAAAGTGAACAGATTTGCCTTTAGTAAGTCCAGTGACACCATCATTGTAAAGGATAAGGTATGCTTGTAACATTATACTGCATACTGTTTAATAAGCTGTGCCCAGCACGTTCCATGTAGCATTGACTACTGGTGTTTGTTTTATGTGTTTGCTTTTAGACTATTGTGTTGGCTACAGACTTGCGTTCTTAATTTTCACTGTTCCTTATTTGCCATTGACTGAGTGCATTACATTGGCAGCTCTGATGAACGAAGTATTACATCTGGATTACTGATTACGCTGTCATGTTAGTTTTACAAATGCTTTAATCTGAGGTGATTTCTACTTGACACATAGTCATGTCAAAGGAAGAGAGATGTGTGTTTCTGTTGTTGCGCATTAAGGACTCTTATTCATGCTCTGTGCATTTTCAAACGTGTTTTACACATGTGACGTATGCACTTTTTTCTGGAGTTTGCACCAAAGATGCAGCAGGAAGTATTTTTTAAATTATTCATTAAAGCAGACCTTCAGTAAAGTGTCTTATCCTCTTCCCCAAACACTATGAATTTTTTTTTATTTTTTTCCCTGATCACTTGGGGAGAGAGAATTAAGGAACTGTTTCCTCCAGCCTGTAGCAGACTAATGGCCTATTTTAGCCTAGCCATGGTTACTAGATGGGGCTTAAGGGATGTCCTTTTTTAAAGTGTATGTATAGCCAAAACTTTTTTTTTTTTTTTTTTGCTGGAGTAAGAATAGGGAAGGATTACAACCACTGTCAATGTTCTTCTTGTGATTTGAAGAAACACACTCTAAATTTGTTGGTGACCACCATCATGAGACAGAAGTTGATGGGAAATGCAGTTTTTTTTTTTTTTTGTTTTGTTTTGTTTTGTTTTTTTCAGTTGACATTGGTAAAAGAGGATAAGTAAAATATTTCACTGGGGGCCTTTTTTATCCTGGTTATGACTGCCAACTATACACTTATGACTTTTTAAAACCTTCATTAACCTTGCAGCAGAAAATACTTTGCATGCATAACTTTGTGCATGTACGCTTAATTCTCAGTTCTGATGTCAGACAAATTATTCATAGTTCTTGTCAAGTTAACTGATGCACGCTGACCCTCCTAAACTTGGTCTGGGCACTTAAAGTATAACTAAAGGCAAAACTTTTTGGTTTGGTTTTTGGACAGAGTGGAGAGGGATTAGAACACCTATTAGATTTTTATTGCTGTCGGTGCCGCCATTAGGAAGATTCATCCTCATTGCCTTGTTTACCACTATCATTAAAAGTGAAAGGTACCAAATTTTGGGTTGTCCCAAGAAAAGTAATAGAGGGGTAATTTTGGGGACACTAGCTCTGGTGACCTGGGGGTCCCTAAGGAGTTCCCCCTAATTTGCTGAAATTTTTTCTCTTCCTGTTTTGGCTATAGGACAAGGAAGTAAAGGTAAATATCCCCAATGAAGAAAACGTTTTGCCTAGATCGTTCTACTTAAAGCTTTTAAAAAGCCACAAAAGGAGTAATAACACAAATCTTTTTGAAAAACTATACTGTTGCTATATAATGACATGCCAGGAAATCATACAGACTTGTAACATTACTGTAGGCCCGCTTTAAAGTGGCACTTCACTCTCTTAATCAACATTGACTATTTTTAATCCTTATGCTGCTATTTATAGTAAACAGATGGGAAAGTAGATTACATTTACTTTGTGTGTTTTTTAAACTTTTTTTTTTTTTTCTCCATTTCTTCAGTTACTTCCTGGTTTCCAGACCTAGGCAAATGATGTTATACATCCCAGGGATTTTTGGGGAGTACAGGAGGGCTTTCAGCTAAGCACACCCTCCTGCCTGATCTAAGGGCAGATGGCCTCCAGATTCCAAGAAGTAAATTCATCTGCCCTTAAGATGGCTTTCCAGAAATGCTAGAGGGGCGTTTTTTGGTTTGTGCTGCTGAGATGCAGATGTAGTTCTGGTAGTTCTGCTTCAAGTTACTGCATGTTAGAGGGCAGCATTGAGGCAGAACTAGAGGCAAAACTTCTTTTTTTTTTTTTTTTTTTTTTTTTTAAATTTTGGATAGAGTAAAGGAGGGTTATAACTCCCAGTCAGTTGTGTGGTTTTTTTTTTTTTTGTTTTCTTTTTTCGCCATCTGTGCCCCATTTGAGGAGATTTCCCTTCACTTCCAGTCCCAAATGGGAAGTGAGAGGAAATCCCTGCAAAGTAAGGGAATTCACCAAAAATATCGTCCCTATTGGATGATTTCCCTCTATTTGTTTTGAGGACAACCCAAAATATAATAAGATTTTTCTTTTACTGTCACTTTCAATGACAATCGTAAACGGGACATATTATAGCTCGTGGATCTCTTTAATGAAGATGCAGACTGCAAAAAAAACTGACAGGTGTTCTAATCCATCTCCATTCAATCCAAAACCTAAAAAAAAAAAAAAAAAAAAAAAGATTTATAGTGGTCATATAAAATGTTGATTTAGGAAAAAACAGGCCTACTAATCTGCTTTTTGTGATCCAGTGTGGTAAACTATTTTATAACCACTGTTCATGCTATAACTATTTAATATTGTTTTTTTTTTTTCTTTTTTTTTTTTTCTCTAGCTTCTATGCGGACTTTGGACCACTTAACTTGGCCATGCTGTATAAATACTGCTGTAAGCTAAACAAGAAAATGAAGGTGGGTTTTGTTGCAAGCTTGGTAGAACAAAAAATAGTAATAGAACAATAGTCAGCACTGTTCTGGTGGAGTCTTCGAGTCTTTGAGCCATTGCTGACTTTTTTTTTTCTCTTTACCATCCCACATATTGAGCCATGTGGGATGGTAAGCAGTCTAGGAATTTAAAATATTTAGTATTGGATACTTTACATTTCCATCTGACTCTTGTTTGTGTTTTTTTTGTTTTTTTGGGGGGTTTTTTGCTTTTGTTTTGTTTTTTTGTGATTACAGTTGCTGTCAACTTATCACTGGGTAATACTACTACCTGTAAAATTTTCATATAGATTGTTAATGTTACTGAAGGCATATTGATTACTACGTCTAATGCTTGCTATCAGGTTTTAGCCACAATTCTATCTAAGACAGAATCATTAGCAGTGTTTGGGCTCATGCACACAAGCATAGTTTGCTGCATACAGATCCATAATTCATAATCTGAACACATTAGTGTTGTACTGTACACTGTGGGCCCATGCACACTGCTTAATTTTGGTCCATAGCATTCAAGAACATATATTACAATTTTTTTACATGGTTGTGCCACCACCATAACAAAGTACATGTAGTACTTTGTCCCATGTAGCTTCCTAAGTCTAGTTATGAAGTCCGATCTCCCCTTGGAAGTAGATGGATCCATCAAATGTGCAGCTTGTCTCAACTCAAAGCACTTTTCTGAGATAAGGACTGCAGAGGTAGAGAGGGTTTGTCAACTTAATGTCTACATTCCTCTTGCTGCAGCTGATCCCAAGAAGGTGCTTTAAGTTGTCCAAAGATGGATCAAAATTTGGACAGTTCAGCAGGGACTGGCCAAATTTCTATCAGTGTGTTGACACAGTGGTTGCACAGATGTCAGTCTGTCGACTGACTTATATACAACTGTCCTGGAAAACTTCCCTCCCATCAACCCCCTGCTATGGTCTGCTGCGCTGATCTGTGTATTTTTGAAGGAAGGGAAGCTTTCCAACTTCAGACTACAATGACATGGCAGGGAGTATTCCCCAACCATCTTGAATATGTGAATGGGAGAAATGGGTCAGTGTTTTTTTTTTTTTTTTTTTTTCAGTCCTCTGGTTGAATGAAAATTATAATGACCTATCTATGGCCAGCTTTACTGTGTTATGGGGAAATACCTGGATATCTAATATCATAGAGAAGCACTCTTTTTTGTTAAGGGGGAAATAGTTGGAATAAATTGTGGATAGGGAAGGAAAGACTTCTGGGGCAAAAAAGATAGAATAGCATGCCTTTACCTCCTTCCTTTTTTACTAGAGTTTGCATTTCATGATCTGCTGGCAAAGCTGTTGTCATTCTCCTAAATTATATTTTTGTTTTTTAGTCCTTTTCTTTGACAAAGAAGAAGATTGTTCATTACACCAACAACGATCAGAAAAAACAAGCCAACGCTGCCTTTTTAATAGGAAGTTATGCTGTAAGTCCTTTGATTTACCACACCATGATGACTGCAGTAGGGATTCAAAGCTTATAAGATAACTTTGCTGAAAGTTAAAGGTTTTAAACTGTAGCAACCAGGCAGGTTTTTGTTTTTTTTCCAATTGGTAGCTAGAACATGCTTGCATGGCATTAATATTAACAGTACACAAAAAGGGTTGATTGGATGTCTGGCAGTGTAAACCTTGAAGACAGTTTGTCAGAATGGGGCATTGGACAAGGTAGCAGCTTTGGGTGCCATATATTTTGTTTGACTATAAGCATTGCCAAAGATGTAGGGAAGGTCCCTGTTTTGAATTTTCTATTGACATGGCCATCCCTATGAGATGCCAACTGCCTGAAGTGATAGGCAAGTGCACAGCTTTGACCAATTGTGCAATCTCCCTAGTTTATTCCAGGAGCATCAAGATTGTAGCTGGGCCCCCTGGACATCAATCGGGCTCTTGGCACCTCCTAAGGTTGCCTTGTGGATGATCCTGCTCTGGTAAACCTTATGAAATCAGCAGACGGTTGAACATCCTTTAATAATAACACAAAAATTGCATTATATATAAATTATACAGTTGAATTGAAGCAGTATATTTAAAAAATTTAAGAGTACACATTAAAGTGCCACTAAGGCAAAATAAAAAAAATTACATACTGTATATAAAACAGCTTGTCACTAGCGTTAAAGAAACAGTCTTTTTTTTGTGGAGCTCCCCCCCCCCCCCCCCCCCCCCCCGTAACTTACCTATTGATCCTGCTGTTGTTTTTTAACTTCCTTTTATAACTCACCACACTCTGCAGGAAAAGTAGAAGGTAGAGAAGTAAGATAAAGTATTTAACACTGGCAGGAGTGCTTACAATGGTCAACTTTTTATGTTCAACCTTTATCTGCAAAGGAAATAAAATTGTTACAATAACTGCTTAAGTGTTAGCTGGAATTATGCTTTAATTTTTAAGTCACATATGTAAAGACGATCTAAATCTACTAGTCCTTCATAACAATACCATCTCCGGGTAGTGCTGCTGTCCAAAGGTGTCTCCATTGCGCCTCTATAGATAAAAGAGATCCTCTAACATAGGATGTGTTTTGGACAGACCTGCAAATGAAGATAAAGGAAAAAAAAAAATAAAAACAGAAAACTAATGCAGCGACAACCTCTAAGGGTTGGTAAACTACAATACATTACATTTTTGTTTGAGTTTAGATATGTTATAAGATTTGATTAGAGAGCTCCCTGCTCCCAGACTCTTCACAACCTGGCCTGCTGAAGACCATCCCAGTGTCCATCAGATTTGGTGCTCTGTACCTCCAAACTGTACATTTTATATAATCTGCCTGATATATGGAATGATTTAAAATGGCTACTACCATTTTCTCTATCCTTGGCTCTGTGCATGCACAGAAATTCAAATAGGAGTGCAGAACTTTAAAGCTGAGCATCTCATAGCTGGCATTGTTCTGCCCTGAACAGGGCAGACAGTGAGTTAGATTTTATAGAAGTTCGCTTTTAGAATTAACTTTTTTGCTGCTTGGGCTTTGGAACTAATTTTAAAGTGCTTTTAGAATGTATTGGCTATTTAATGGGTTATCTGCTCTGTTCATTTATTGTGATATCAATAAGGTACTGAAATAAAGTATGCCCACTCCAAGTAGTGTGTCCTGTGTAATGCATGTGGTTGAATGACGGGCTTGGAAATCTCAGATTCACACTCCGTTTAAATATTTGATAGGAACGCTCAGAAAAGGCTCTTTAACCTGTTCGCCCATGCCAAGTGGTTTTGGAAAAATTGGTAAGGCTGCACAGAGCAGGTCTAGTTAGCCATTTTTATGCTTTTCTATGTGCCCTAAACTAAATGAACAATTCTCCCTTGCAGTGCCGATGCAGCCACATTGCAAGGGAAAATTGTAAAGGATAAGTTCACCTTGTTTCGGGTGTAACATGTTCCCGCTCCTGCAGGTCTCACTCCCCCCCTTTTCTGTGAGGATGCTGGTGAGAACCCTTGTATTTCATTGATTCTTCCTGGACTGAGTAATTTCCTGCCCATATTCGCAGTATGGACAGACTGCTACACTGACAGTATGCAGGAGCCAGCAATTTGCCATTCATGGGTTGAATGCTTTCCTGGCTTCTGAGAGAAAAAGAAATAGAAAATACCCATTATTATTTTTTTTTTTTTTTTTTTTTTTTTTATGTGCATTTATTTATTTATTTATTTTTCAACAGTGAACTTATCTTTTAAAGTTTCCCGGGGTTGGACACTAAAATGGTGATAAGCTGTAGTAAGCTTTTGGGCAGCTTTTGTGATTTATTAATTTTTTTTTTTTTTTTTCCTAATTCTCCAGATAATATACTTGAAGAAACTCCCTGAGGAAATGTACAGAATTTTACAGTTGGGAAATGTTACTTATCTTCCATTTAGGTAAAATATATCTTTTAAAAGTCAAATATGTTATTGCTAATTATCCCATGAATTGGAGAATTGAAAACCTTCATGGACTCTGCCCTCTGTGCTTTAAGGATACTTTCAGTGAAATGTAACAATTTTAATGTGGACATGGATATAGGAATACAACCAACCCAACCAGGGCTTTCTTGTCGTGACATTGATTTTGTACAGAACCTCACCTTGCAGTACTTTTTTGTGTCTTCTTACCAGGTGTTCTGCAAACACCTAGGCCTAATTCACAAAGGCAGTTTGGTTTGTACAGCATAAAATCCCATCGGTGTTGGGCACCCGGAGGACACAGGCGCAGTATACAACCTGCTGCCGACAATAAGATTTTATCTAGTGCTCAGTACAACAGCTCACTTCACTTTATAGTTTGAGACATCCATGAGTCAGCAAGGGAATAAGATTTGAACAGTTCCATTGCGGACAATAGGATTTGATTTGTCCAATCGCATGACAGTTTGCACTGGTGTGAACTGGGGCTTGGGTTCATTGTGCAGGGAGATGTCAACATGGCAAAATAGAAGAACAAAAGGATCAATGTTATCAGTAGGCCCAGAACTAAGCACAGGACCTCCCAAGTAATGGCGGTATGTGCGGCCGCTCTCTGTGTGTCCATACAGTACAACTCAGCCCAAGGCATGAGAAAGGGTGGCCAGCAACATGGTTTGAGGGCTTCATCCCCTTTTCAAGCCTTGACCTCCTGGGCATACTGATCAAATCAGTCCTTTTTGTTCTGTCTTGCCATGTTGACTTCTCTCACTGCATGATGAATCTAATAGTCTACCTTCCTGATGCTGATACTATTGTTTATAAATTGTTACAAGTCTTTTAATCTCTACGCCCTGCTACTCTGTTCCCTTTTTCATGAGCCTGCTGCCAGAAGCCTGTCCACATCTATCACAGGCTGAAAGACATGGAGACTTTACTCTAAACGCAGTACTTATTATGTATGTAGTGCCATACTGTTCAGGGACATAATCCCCAAACACTGAATTCCTTCATTTGGGGCACATGTACCTGGACAGGAGTACTTCTCAGAACAGAGTACAACCATTTGCTGTGTATTTCAGCCTGTCTCAGGTGTTGGCAGGCTGCTTGCAGTAGCTAGTATGCTGCATCTATGTCTCGCTATGCCAGGTTTTTTACGCTGAAAAGGCTTAAAGTTGAGCTTTAAGTAAAAAAAAAAAAAAAGAAAAAAAAAGGGGAACAGGCAGTATTGTTAATGTGGCAGAAACAGATTGCGTCTCTTCTACATAAAGCCCCTTTCCAACGGGCAACCTGGTCAGATTTCCCTGTCTGTTTTTCAGGCAGACCTAATCTGACCATCTATTGCCCTCTATGGAGCAGTGGATGTTAACGGACATGTGTTTTTTTTTTGTTTTTTTTTTGTTTGTTTTTTTTTTGTTTTTTAGAGGGTCGGATCAAATGCAGGTGGGTGTAAACAGACGGATGGGGGTTTGTTCCCAATTCAACACTCGGATGTAAACAGACAGGCGGTCTGTTTACATTCGGCCACCCATAGAGGAAAGGAGTCTGTGTCTGCTCCTCATAAGTGAAGCGGACACAGACCTGTCATCCGCCTGCTCAGTGGGGATCAGTAGGCAGATCCCTAGCTAAGTGGGCTGATTCATTGACTGAGTCCGCCAATGTGAAAGGGGCCTTAAAGTTTCTTCCACTGTACATGCGTAGCTTAGTGCACAGTTTAGGCCCAGCTAGGTTAACTGATGTCATCTCGGCCCTGACAATTTAAAGTGGCCAGAGATCAGTACCTGGAAGCTGCCTGGCTGAAGATGACCGCTGTTGGCAGGAAGGTTCGGGACAGCACTGTGCTGGAGTGAATGGAAGTTAGTGTTAACAGCCGTGTGCATAAGACAGTAGTCCCATGCCTATGAACAGTCCATGGTTTCCCAAATCCAGCCATCAGCATTTCGTTGCTGTCTAATTGCGTATACTATTGAGTCATCTATATATAGTTTTTATTATTCCTTTTTATGTAACTTTTTTATAAGGTGGTTGCACAAAATCTATTCATGTTCTAGGGTTTTTGTTTTTCTGTGTTTCACATCCGGTACTGTTCATCCATTTGGCAAATGCTCTTGCTGAAAAATGCGTATCAGAAATATTTTGAAATGCACAATTCTAAAACTCGTATTCACAAAAGCCCTGTGTAAGTGGTGCCCCATCTAACTGCAGGGGTTTGTGGTCCTGGCTTTTCTCCACTCCATCCAATACTTAAAGTGGCTCTACAGGCTGGAGGTGTTTAAAAATAACAAACAAAAAAAAAAAAACATTCCTTGCATTAAGGTAAAAAGTGTCCCCCCAGTTGTATCAGATACACACTGCCATAAAGATTTACCTTTATTAAAGTCCTGTCTCGATCCAGCTCTGTGCTCATCTGCATGTTTAGTATTTTAGGAAAAAAAAATAACCTTCACAAGCATGGTAAAAGAAAAAAAAAAGTTTTTATATTTGAATTGAAATTCGATGAATACTGTTGGTTGGTGTTTTTGTGTTTTTTGTTTTCTTCTTCCTTTTTTTTTTTTTTCTGCACAGGTTACCTACTGCAGAGTTAGCAGTGTGCTTTTTATGTACTGACATTTCATGGCACTATTGTTTCTTAAATCAATACTGTCTTTTTAATTTATGCTTTGCAATGTTCAATCGTTTTTACTATAATTTTTATTTTTTTTTGTAAAACCAGATGGGCAGGGTAAAACTATTTGCTGCATAGCAGTAGTCTGTTATTGAAGACCTAACATGATTGCTTTTTGTTGCAGGGATGCCTCGTTTGGTACCTGTAGTTTTCATCTAACTCTTCTTGACTGTTTCCATGCTGTGCACAAGGTGAGGTGTCAAAGAAATCCCATGCCTTATGTTGAAAAGAGCTACAGGAAGGATGGGAGAAAAGAACAGTAAAAAATACACAAGTAAAGTCTAATGAACCTATAGACAGTTATGGATAGCGCTTGCTGATCTGTTGGGTACAGGCTTGGTTTATTTAACATTACATGGCTTACAGTTAATTAGCTCTTGCTTTGATTGTGTGACTGTAAAGCCCTTTTTTAGAGGTGTCTATATATTCAGAAACTTTTCACAACCGGTCCGATCTAGCATCAGTTTGATCTGTTAGGTCGGCAAAATGTTTTGGTAATTATCCTGCAGATAAAAACTAGAAAAAAATCATTGGATCATTTCACACAGGTGGCAAAGGGGTGGTAAAAACAAGCGGCTGATCTGCATTTTTTACTGCCACCCCTGACTACCCACTTAAATCCTGACATTGCACCCAGGTGGTGTATTATACATGGCGCAGCTGAGATGCTTTGCTTCATGGCAATGGCAATTTTAACTCTGTAGAGTTTGACAGGCGGCCCTTGCGATTTGAGTTGTGACATTTCAATACAAAAACCCCCCTTTTGGGATTAAAAAAAAAAAAAACCAAGGCATTAATTAGGAGGCAGAATCGCTTCCTGACTATCTGGCAGCTACTGCCCTACAGAAAGCATTCAGCTGTGCATCTAGCCACTTGCCTGATATTTAATTGCAAACTCCATCTTTGTTTAGAAAAAAAAAAATGCAAATATACAGTATTTGCAGGTAAAAAATAGTGTGCATCATGCTGCTATTTTTCTTTTTTTGCAAATAAGGCTTTGAAGCATCGCATCCATGATCAGTGGGTCGTGGGTGCAATGCCAGGCTCCTGCAGACTTTCTTCAGCTCCCTGCCCATACTGGGGTACAGACTGTTACTGAGCTGGAGGAAGTGTCAATGGTCTGAGTGCCGTGACCACCACACTTGTTTTTCATTGATAACTAGTCCATCTGCAATGGTGGTAGACTTGTAGTTCATTTATTTACTGCTCTCTGAATTCATGGCATGTCTGTTTTGGGCATAGCATGCACAGCCACACAAATTTCAAAAGTGAAAGTGGCTGCAGGTGAGAAGAACCTCTGCATACTGTCATTGGAGGAGGTTGGCAGTGGCATTTGCATCATGTTACATTTAATACCTTAAATATGGGTGTTACATGGTGCAAAAAGTGGCGTTGGCCTTAAGAATAGTCATTAAACTGGTGAAAGATCTGTAAAGAAAAAAGCTAAATTAACCATTTGCCGCCCGCCCTATGGCCAAACGGCGGCCGGCAAATGTCATCACCGTTCCGGGTGGACGCCATATGACGTCCTCCCGCACATGCGCAGATCGCGCTCCTGCAGAGCCGCGCAGGTGGAAAGCTTTACTTTCTTCATTCACTGTGTGCACTGCTAGTGATATGGAGTCGTGTTAGAGCTTAGTGAGCTTCAAAGAAGAATTGTTGGTGCCCGCTTAGCTGGTGCCTCTGTGACTGAAGTTGCCAATTTGACATGTCACAAGGTACAGTATCAAATGTTGACAGCATATACTATTTCCCGGAAAACGTCTGATAAACATAAGCATAGTCAACTGACCGAAAGGACATTGCGCAGGATTCTGACCCAAAATAAGAAAACTGCTGCAAAAGTGACTAAAGAGCTCAATCTCAGTCCCATGAAGACTGAGATTGAGCTCTGCAGTCACTTTTGCAGCAGCTATTTTTATGCGCACCCCCCCTGTTTAATATTTTACACCTGGTCTGTGCAGAGAAAATACTTTTCACTCTAGATTAGCCTTTCTCAACTTTTGTACCCAGGAGGGACCCTTGAAATTTCCCAGTCTAGGGAAAACCCTTCTAAAAGCAATTGAGAAAGTGCACCTTACATTAATGATCATTAGGGTGAATTCTTTGTATGGATTAAAAATGGCTAAAATCTCATTGGTGGCACAATTTTGTTTTTCGTATGTTAGTTGTTTTTAATATACTCCCTTTTTTTTTTTGTTTGTTTTTTTTTTTTTGTAGGCTTTACAGTATCAGTTCTTTGATTTTAGAAATTTCGATCTGAACGAATACCAGCATTATGAGGTAAGACTCCCACAATTTCTATGGAAAGTGCCCTGGCTGGTCATCAGCCTTCCTGTAATTAAATTAAACTGTAAAAGCAGGAGACGCTCTTGTGTTTTAAGCTGATAATGTTATTTTTTTTCTCAGAGGGCTGAAAATGGAGATTTCAACTGGATAATCCCAGAGAAATTTCTAGCTTTTAGTGGACCCCATCAAAAGAGCAAAATGGAAAATGGTATGTAATAAAATGAAGAAAATGCTATATGTAAAAACAGGATTGGTGTTTTACACCAATAAAGAAACACCATGGAAAGGGTTTGTTTCAGGTTAACAACCAGCCCAAAAATGGTGTGCATCTCCTGGCCTGCCAGTCAGTGATTTTTGCTTTAAAACAGAAATGTTTAAAGCAACAGAGTTGTTTTAAAACAAACCAAAGTAAAAGAAAAATTGCTTATAAAAAATGACTTGATGCAACACGCGTTCCGTGCAGGAGGCGGGGCTGTCCACCATCCCGCAGGTAGCGAGACTTGGTGGCTATGATCATTCCGGTCTGCACGTTGTGGTCCTCTGGTGGTTATGGAGGAGTCATGTGTTGGTGACCACCGCCATTGGAGGCGGCATTGACTAGCTCTGGCAAGTGGCACTGCGGCCCCGTCCTCTGCGACATGGACTCTCCGGGGGGTATTGGTCCTGCGGAGTTTCTGGGGGGCAAGCTTCCATGGGGCTGTGAAAAGAGTTCAGAGTGATTCTTTGCCCAGGAGAGGTGCACACTGTGGGGCTTTGCCTGGACTCCAGTGGGTCCCTGGACACTGGGTTGGGCTCCCCTCTGGGGTAGGAGGGGGGGGGGGGGTGGCCAAGGATGTGGGTTGGGGCAGTGGGTTGGGCCCAGGCGACCCGGCGCTTGGGATTTGTCAAGCCCTGCTTTACAACTACTTTAAGGTGTGAAGAGGCCACCATACCCTCCTCTCCAGCAGGTGGCAAATTATCCGGTTGCTTTCATCTAGGACTTCTGGCTAGAACTGATTTCCAAGGTAGCCTATTTTTAGATTTTCACAGCTCTTACTGTGAAGAAGCCTTTTCGTGTGTGGAAGTTAAACCTATTTTTTCCTCTAGTCCTAGTCCTTTTTGAAAGTGAACCTTAAATTGAATACCTTTGCACCAAGTACACTATATGGACCACATATATTTATACATGGTGATTTTATCTCCCTTAATTACCTGTTCTACAACCCAGGAGTTGGGGGGCGGGCAGTGTGGATTGTCATTGACCTGGTAATCTAGCTGTAGAAGAATAACCTGCAAATCTTAGCTTATTTCTTGCTCCAGCAAGCTTCTTTGGCACTGTGTAGCCTGTTTCCCAAAGTCTTTTCTTGAAGGTGCTCCAGCTGATCTGGCAGTAGCATACTGATGTGTCTAGCACAATGCATGACAAATAGCCCCACATTCTATTGTATGTGAGGACAGCGAGGGCCTGCCCACAGCCTGGAATACTAGAGGAAAGGGGTGAGTGCTGGAACGAGGAATAAGGTGCGTATTACAGCTTATTCTTCTACTCCTAGACTTGGCAAGCATGTAGCCTTTGCAGTATTGGGTGGGCCTTGGGTGTGTTTTTGCAGGCAACTTTTGTTTTAGAATGCTTTTTTCAAGTAACATTTGTTTTTCTTTCCCAGCAAAGCTACATCACAATTTATCCATAAATTATTTTATTTTTTTTTTTTCCAGGTTACCCTCATCATGCTCCAGAAGCATACTTCCCATATTTCAGAGCACATGACATTTCTACTGTTATACGTCTAAACAAAAAAATGTACGAAGCAAAGCGGTTTACAGATGCCAGCTTTGAGCATCATGACCTTTTCTTTGTTGATGGAAGTACTCCTTGTGACTCTATATTGAAGAAGTTTTTAAACCTCTGTGAAAACGCAGAAGGTGCTATAGCTGTACACTGCAAAGGTTGGTACATTTTGTTTGAAATTTGTACAGATTCTCCTGTAGTTTTTTCTACACGGCCACCCACTTGGATTGAATGTCCATAAATTCCTGAATCCATTTTCTTCTGTAGCAGTTACATGGTCTACTCCTTGCAGAGTCATTTTGGATAGAGAATACCTAGGCTTGGTTTCTGGTACTTTTTGGAAGTAGTTGTTCTGCTCCTATATTTTACCCTTTTATGGGCTGCCATACAAACTGGCCATAGTTTAGGATTTTAATTGGCGAATTCTTTCAAGTGTTCCATTAAACTGCTGCTCTCATGCACAGCACTGGATTGCAATGGGGTTCAGGTAAGGATGGGTGGGAGGAGAATGAGGGCTAGGGGGGATCCCAGGCACAACAGGTTTTTACCTTTTTAATACATAGAATGCATTAAGATAAAGAAAAACCTTAAGGCTTTACAAACACTTTAACTGATTTATATCAATGGGTAAGTTCACCTTCTGCACCATGTGACAAGTGATACCCATATTTGTGTAACATGCACCAATACCAATAATAGCTGAAAGCTGGAGAGTGACTGTGCAGGAGCCTGAAATTGCATCTGTGATCTGTTGGTCATATGTGCAATACTTTGCAGGCTCCTGTTACCATTTTTAACCTGCATTTATTATTTCAGTAAAAGGTGAACTTTGCCTTTTTATTGTAAATGCAAATAAACTGCTCGCATAAACTATTAAAGGATAAGGTCACCTTAGGGAGCATGTTACACTTGTACGTAGGGTGTGACATACTCCAGTGGTCCCCACCCCCAAGCCCCCCTCTTTGTCCTTCCCTGTGATAGCGGGTGTTGGTTCTTCTTCCTGCACTCGCTGTCACAATTTAAAAATCGTGTGGCTGTGCGAGGTTTCTACCACACCACTGCATCATTCATTCACAACACTGCAGGAATTGACTAAAAGTGCCATCTGCCACTGTGGCAGATGGCTTATAGTTCTCAATTAATTGCAAGGGCGCTGGTGATAGTTCTTTTGATTTTCCTGCTCTACACAGTCTGCCTGTACAGGAGGTATGAGCAGACAGTTATACTGAGCGTCTTCAGGAGCCTGGTATCAGTAGATTACAGGTGCAATGCTTTCCAGGCACCTGCAGGAAAAAATAATACATTTTAATTTTTTTTTTTGTTGTTGTTTTTTTCTCCTTGCAGAAATATGTGCATTATTATTATTATTATTATTATTATTATTATTATTATTATTATTATTATTATTTTATTTATTTTTTTCACAAAAGCTCAACTTAGCCTTTAACTAGAAAAGCAGAAAAAAGAGATATCCGATAACACCTACTTTGCTACTTCTGTTCCACATTTCATCTCACACTGTATTGTTGGAAGAACTAGGTGCACTGCCATGTTCTGATTTCTAGAGCCATTGAATCGATTGAGGTGTCCCCAGGTTTTGATGGCCATTGAGAATCTGCAACAAATGATGATTCATTGCCATTGATCACCAACCAGTGGTGTCTAATGTTCAATTGTAAATGTTTGCTGTGGGTAAGGTCCACAACGTACCAGGATTGCTTTAAATCCAATATTGCTGATACAGTCTTTGAAAGTCTTACTCTGTAAAACCAGATAAGGTTGTACACCAAATAGGTGTGTTGAACATGGTTGGTCACCCTATAGGTTAGGAACTGCAGGTGCTTCTGATATGACTTTCCGAGGATATCTTTTTGGTTAACTTTTTTTTTTTCCCCTCTTTCTTGCTCAGCTGGACTAGGTAGGACAGGTACCCTGATTGCATGCTATATGATGAAGCATTACAGAATGACCGCAGCAGAATGCATTGCTTGGATTCGGATATGTAGACCTGGCTCTGTGATTGGACCGCAACAGCAGTATCTTGTGGAGTAAGTATTGCTGATGAATGGGTACTTTCTCAGTTTAAAGCTCTGTACACAGCAGTAAAAGCAAAGTTTTAAAGCCCCAATGAAGGTAAAAGTGCATATGATTTGACTTTGTAAGTTATCTTGTAAAGTATTTACTTTGATGCAGTCAATTTTTCTCTAGCCATGCTATCCCTGCTAACTGGTTTTCTCTTGAAGCTTCCCAAGTGAGCTGAAAACTTTCCTTTTTATGCCTAAATTCAGTGCACATCATCACATCCATTATGGGAAGGACTCTGTGGCCTTCTGAATCCTCTACCTGTTTCTTTGCTCCTTTGAAAAAAAAAAAAAAATCAGTGTAAACCCAGCTGTTGTATCATATCAATTTTAAAAAGTTGCCAAGGGTAGTTTAATTTGGTTAATGATCACTAATCGTTCCATTTTTATGACCATGACTGTATTTTTTTTTTTTTTTTTTTCCATGTATTTTACAGCAAGCAAGTGAGCCTTTGGATGGAAGGAGACATTTACCGCAAAAAACAGAGAGAGCAGGAAAATGGAAACAAAGTGTCAGTGACATTTATACTTTCTGGAGTAGATGACATTTCTCTTCGGGATGATATGAGCAAAGCTTCTGGCAAAGAAGACATTGAATTGGTAATCTTCTGTAAACATGTGACATCAGGCCATTTCGGAATCCTCATTGTAACTACAATTTGCAGAGAACAAGTCACAAATGACGCTGTTCAATGCTGTGGGTGATGTTAAAGGATAACTAAATCCAAGAACAAAAATTTTAATATATTGCACCTTTTAGTCCTTACATGTGGTAGCTGTATTTTTTTACACTCACTCTAAAATAAGTTACACACATCGCTATTTTTCTCGGAGGAGGGATCAGGATCTAATAGACCCCAGGTCTTTCCATAAAGAGGACCTGTTGCTTTCCAAGCTATCACAAGGGTTCATCTCTTTTGATGACGATAAAGATGAATGGAAAGTAAAATACAAAAATTTTAAATTAAAATAAAAAGAATTTAAAAATTGAAAGCACCCGTCCCCTTGTGTCTACATGCAAACACACACGTAGGTCCCGCGCACCTATAAACCGTGATTGCACAACACGTGAGGTATTGTAGCAAATGTCTCAGTGAGAGCCATAATTTTAGCACAAGAACTCACATTTAACTCGGTACTGGTAACCTGTAAAGAGGAGGTGTGTGTGTGTGTGTGTGTGTGTGTGTGTTTTAACGCAATGCTAATGGCGATTTTTAGGTACCATAGTTTGGCACCATTTCATGGGTGTGTGAAATTTTAAATCTTGAGCTGCTCGGTATCTATTTTACTCATTGCAACATCTATTTTACCAAAAAATTGGGTTTTAAGTTTGTGCATTTAGGTGTATTTTTCCAGAAAATTTTGTGGAAAAAACAATAGATGTTCGTCTCTCTTCCTAACTGGGAAATGTAAAGACTTTCCAACTCCTACTTTGGAACCCCTGTCCTTTTGAAGGTTATTCATACCACATTGGTATAAACGGTTACAGGAGTTTGGCTCCCACAAGCTATTTGGCTGATGCTATTTGTCATATTTTCTCTGTGCAGTGCTTCCTGGATGGACCAGATTGATTCTGAGTGACCAGCGCTGTCACAGTGAATCTATCTGGCTAATCTCAAACACTGTATGGAGAAGGGAGAAGAGCTGGGATTTCAAATTCCCAGACCACTGGATCAATTAGAGGGGTGCTGATAACTGATTACACTTTTAGGTATCATGATAAGCCTTTTCCTGCATGCTTCGAATTGTTAGGTATACTGGATTATGCACCCAAACTGCTGTAAAGTTTCCTTGTTTTCACTCCTACCTTTTTTTTTATGTTTTTGTTTCTGTTTTTACAGTACAGTGATGATGAAGAAGCCAATGGTGTTACCCAGGGCGATAAGCTCCGTGCCTTGAAGTGCAAGCGACAAACAAGAACGTCAACGTCGGCTCCATTGTCGTAAGTTTCTCACAATGATAAAGCTAGTATTAGGCCATGCTGGTTCTGTGCCAATACTGCAGAATATATTTTTAAACTTGCTCTACAGATTGAAAGAATCCTGTAGTTCAAATTTAAACAAAAGGTTGTAGTGTATGCGTTCTTTATTGAAGAATGTAGTGCTTACCTGCCTTTCTAAACACCTTTTTTGAAGGCTTTAGTGTCTAGCCATCCAGAATGATGTCCTCCACATTGTAACTAGATAACAGAAGGTAGATTATTATGAGCTCAAACATTTTGAAGGCATCTACTACTGGAGGTGTATGTGCAGAATGTGGCTTGGGTGTATGAAGCTTGCTTATGGGGCCTGTCACCATCACTGGGGATAGGGTAGATTATGCCACTAAAATCCTGTGGAGTTTGGACAGTCTGTTGGGGGATAACACTTAGAATAATGCATTTTGACTTGATTTTTGTCCTGGTTTGCCTGTGTTTTTTTTTTTGTTTTGTGGTTTTTTTTTTTTTTGTTTTTTTTCTGGCTTTGGCTGCTGATTTGATATAAAATGACTGCTTATTTTCATGGTCTGTCATGTACTGATCTGTAACTGGCTATTGTTGGTTTGTGATTTGGTAGCTAACTTTAGGTAGTGATTTTTCCTAATCCTTTTGAAGAACAGGAGTCTATATTTGGCTTATATCTTTTAACCTAACAGTTGAGATTGTTTGAATGAAGTTGGGGTTATCAAGTGTTTTTATTATCTTTGGTGTGGCTCACCAAAGATAATAAAGAATTGAAATTTCAGGATTGCAGACTTCTAGGCCGTCTGTCAGACTGCATCTTAATGTCTCAGGCAAAAGTCTTGTCTTTTTAAAGTTTTGTGTTTTTGCTTTCCCAGGGCAAAGTAACCAGTCCATTTCAATGTCTCCCACAAGCTGGATATACTTGCCTTCCCTTTTACTTCTTTCTCCCAGAATGCAGCATCTGTTTGATGCGCTACAGTTCACCAGACACCAGCAATGTCACATATAAGCTCCAGCAAGAGTGACAGAGCTTGACACTGGGTTTTTATTTTTTAGTTTTGTTTGCTCTTAAGTGAAACTGTAGCTTTACTGTGCATGGAATTGGCACTGGTTCCCTTTTTAAAGTTAGTTTCCATAAATTTTTACAATTCAGCATGAATACCGGCCATATAGGAAGTTGCACTTTACACTTAAAAGGTTCACACGCTGTCATAGGCAGCAGAAGTCACAAATCCTAAAGACAAAATCTATAGTGTTTTTTTTTTTTTTTTTCTTTTCCCCCCATTTTTGGATAGAGTAAGAGGACTATAACCCCTCTCAGATTCCCTTTCTTCCTGTCCCATAGGCAAAAGAGAAATGCAAAGAAATCCCTGCAAATTAAATGAATCTCTTGGGGACTTCCAGGTCACCATAATTAGTGTTCCTATTGGACAATTTCCCTCTGTTATTTTTCTGGGGACAACCCAAAATTTGGAATTTTTACTTTCACTGTTTTGTGGTAATTGGTAAACTGTACAGATAGGGTGAATCTGCCTAACTGGGACACCGACCATGAGTAAAAATCTAATAGGTGTTTTAATCCATCTCCTCTCTGTCCAGAACTTAAAAAAAAAATTGTTTGCCTTTTAGTCATACTTTCAGGAGCAAATGTTCCTCCTTGACCTAACTCTGGTTACACCAGTCCATTCTTTAAAGTAAACCTGATCTTGGCTAATGTTTCTAAAGGTAATATTACCATTGTGTGACCTGCAAGTGCCTGTGTTTGTTTTTAAACTGATCTATGTGCCCTTGTGGAGCTCAATGGATCCTAGGTCCAGGCTTTACATGGATCCTCAACTACTGACTAAATTGAAATCCTGCTCCGTTTCCTATCTGAAAGTCAGGATAGTGCAGGGCTTAATTTCCATTTGGGCAGCAATCATATGTTCATGTAAAGCTCTGGACCTTAAATCCAAAGGACTTGCATACGGACATGGGACCTTGATCTACATACCCTGTATCTACTTTTAGGTTCCACCAAGGGCCCTGAACTTCAGCATTTACCTTAGTAATATTTTGGCCAAGATGTGTTTAATTTTAATGTTTGCCAATACTTGCATTAGGTCAAATTTTCCTTTAGCAATCTTGTTACCCATCAGTGTCACTTTTTTTTTGGTTTTTTTTTTTTTTTTTTTTTTTTTAAATTTTATTGAAGTAGAGTTTAAAACCAAATTCTCTGTTTTAATTTTGGGTCTTGACCTGCCTTGTTTTACATGTACCACATATTTTTAGGTAACGTGTTTTTAATTTTATTAGTAAAATATGTAGTATTTGAATTGTGCAACAGCAATCATAATTTTTATATGTGGAAATTTTTTTCAGACTCCCCTATTCTGACAATTTATCTTCTTGTTGGATTTTTATATATATTTTATATTTATATATTTTTTTTTTATGTTGCAGTGAGTGCATCTGTTGGTTAACCCTTTCTTTCAATTGTGCAAGAGTAATTGTGACCTAACAAAAATCTGAAACTGGATTAACCTTGTTTGTTTAAAGTACAACTGTGGCAAGGCTATGGGCATGTAACTCTCTTTTTTTTTTTTTTTTTTTTTTTTTTTTTTTTTTTACAAATTCTTAACAGTCAGCAAATGTGCTTTTTAAGCAAGACCTCACTGTCCTCTGTAGGTGAAAACACTGTTGACCAATTTGTCCTCCAAGTTCACAAAAGGAATGAAGTTGTTTTAGTTTGACCTGAGCACTCTGAACTGCAACAAAGAGCAAGGGCGCAGACGAAATGAGCAGATTAGAAGGATTTACGGGGGGAGGCCTAACAAACTAATAGGAGACAGTGAAAATGTTTAGAACTGCCTTAGAATTTTGAGAGTGATTGCTTCATGGTGCCTGCAGTTATGGAGGTCAGTGATTGTTTTTAGATACATTTACTATTGTTACTAATACTGTATATACCTAGTTAAACTTAAGTAGCTTTGCCACAGTTTTACGTTTAAAGTTTATTACAGTCATGTTTTGTCCTTGTTTTCGTTATATTGTCCCAAGTTTGGCCCATACATTTGCAGAGCTTTTGGTCTTGGACAGTCTGTGCTGTCCGGTCAACTCTTTGAGGGCCTTGAGCCTTTAAGTTTTTTTTTGTGATTTCTGAATAAACAAATTATTTACATGAGGCAAGACTCAATGAATCTACAATCCACACCCGATTTATCTGGAGTCTGTGTAAATTTTACTTTTTTATTATGTAATTTAATGATTGCTTAAAGTGGAACTGAGCAGCAGTAATTCTTTAGGCGGTCAGCTGTTCGGCCTCTACAAATTCGACACAGTGCCTATAAATCAAGAGTAACTGAGCATGTGCAGAGTAGGGGAAGACCGTGTATTACAAGATTGTAAACTGTATAGGCACTTAATTTTAATGTTTTTATATTGCTATTTCTGCAAAAGGGGCCAGCCTGAAGTGATGTAGCAGGACTTAATTTTCTGACTAAAGTACCACTTTAAGCCTGAATAGTTTGATTATTGCCTAAGCCCAACCAAAACGGTCTTTCCGTATGGAAGTGCATATTGGTAAAAAGGCTTATGTAGAAGTGAGAACCTCATAGACCTGCTGACTTTTTTTGAGACCTATGCGTGTCAGGTCATGCAGTATAATGAATTCAACCCAAACTTAATGAAAAATGGCTAGACTCAGGAAATAGGTGACCCAGGAAATGGGTGCCAATTGTTTTTTTAATACTATTTATTCATATCAGTCCATGCTCTCAAGGAGCTTACAATCCTCTCTCACATACATACGTACTCTTGTTAGGGACAATTTCTAAACCGGAACCAATTATTTTGTTTCATTAAAAGAATCTCTAAATGCAAAAACAAAAAATGTAATGTATTTCAGCTTACCGAACCTTAGATGTGGCAAATTTGTTTATTGCTTTTTTTTTTTTTTTTTTTTTTTTTTTCTTCAGGCATTTTATTTTTTCACCTGGTAATTCTGCAGAAAACACCCATCCTGTGCTTGGATGGTTATGCTTGCTCAACCACTGCTTTCACAATAGAGGCAGTGGAAATCACTTTTTTTTTTTTCTTTCCCTTACATTTCATTGTAGATGGGGGTATTGGATGTTTAGAAAAATAACATTGTTTGGGCATAAAATTGAGCTCACAGAAAGTGATAAACACTGCACTTCTCTCATGATCAACAGGTATTTTTTGTATTTGCTGAAAAATGTTTTTAGTTTGGAAAATAAGCTCCACCACAAGGTCGATAAGCTGCAATATATTGCTTTTGTTTTTGGGTTTAGATTTCCTTTTAACCAAAGCTGTGTCTGTCTCATAATGTTGCCCTCAAAGACTTGCCAATAAAGATCAATCACATATCACTGCTATTGCACCATCAACAGCATACCAAGCCCTGCTTCTCCATCTCTATTTGTGTTCTTCCATCTTTTCCCCTTTTAGATGGGCCCTAGCTATGCTGTTCTCTACACTGTGTGGCATAATCACCTGGTGGATTGTGTGGGGCTCCCCTCTGCCCTTCCTGCTATTCTGTTTTGATGGTTTAAGAACATAATAGCCTTCAAGACCATGGTAAAATGGCTAGTGTAAGTGCCCCATTAGATGTGTTCTGTCATATGTGTCAAGTGCATGAGCTTTGTCTGCTTTCCCCTGCTTTTTCTTTCACTGTTTTAATGTTAAATAAATTTAACAATGAATTAAAATATTACTACTTTGCAACAGTAAATGCCGGTTCACAAATTTTCGGATTGGATGCAGTTTGAGCCGCATCCAATCCTCATGACATGTGAAATAAAATTTTCTTCCTATGGTGTTTGTTCACATATGTCCAGAGCACTGGCAGCGCAGATTCAGTGCGGTTTGAAAAAGAGTCCTGTACGATTTCTGAGCAGTGTGTTCAGGTGAGGGTTACAGGCTATTGACTTCTATGGGAACCGTTTCTAAACCGCATATGTGTGAACAGGATAAAATCCTGAGCTAATCCTTTCCTGAACCTGATGTAAACCTGACCAGCTGAACAACTACGGTGTGAATTAGCTGTGAAAGCTGAGCTTCAATCCTCACCCCACATGTGTGAATCAGCTCTTAGACCCTCAGACATTCTAATTTTTATCTGACCAAGGCATCTGCTATTCTGTAAACATAATCCACAGTATAAATAGTGAAAAAGTAGTGCAAACACCTTACAGTGTTAAACTAATAATATGAGCATGCATACGTCATGAAAGGGACCTAAGTAACCTCTCATACTCGTAAATTGACAATGACATAAAAATCAAAAACCTAAAGAATGAAATACTTATACCACATAAATACATTTAAAATGAACACATAAACTATGATCCCTATGATAAAGGGATTCCTATGATTAAGCCAGGATATGATGAAACACGTCAGGGTGTGATGGTGCGGCTGACCGGAAGTGCCGTGGTCCGTAGACCGGACGTGACATGGCGGCGTTTGCTGGATGATCCGATGGGGGTGAGAGCACCATGCGGTTCCAACTAACCCTTCACAATTAACGTATGGGCTTGTTTTTTAATGCTGCATTGTAAGTGCAATTTTTTTAAGCAATAAACTCCAATTTATTGGGTAATACACCATTGGAGCGGTTCTTGTTTCTGCTTCCTTTACATGATACAGTGGAAAGTGGAATAGCTAATATATGGAGGATTGAATCATTTGGGCAACTCGTAGTGATATATCTGTGGGTGACCTCCCAGCACACATCATTGGAATTATTCTTTCTTGCTTGCATTTATGATCCATTTGGTGAGTGTACACCCGAGTGGGGGATACACTGAGAACACGGAAGGATACACAATTTTTTTTCATCACGGGACTTTCTATTTTAGTTTATTATCTTATTTAGTTCTTGGATATGGACTTTATTTTTTATTAGAATGAACACATAATTAGTGTTTATTTTTTTGTGTTTTTAATTTTTATTTCATTTTAATGTATTGATGTGGTATAAGTCTTTCCTTCTTTAGGTTTTTGAATTTTTATGTCATTGTCAATTTACGAGTGTGAGAGGTTACTTGGGTCCCTCTCATGATGTATGCATGCTCATATATTATTATTAGTTTAACACTGTAAGGTGTTTGCACTATTTTTCACTATTTATATTGTAGATTATGTTTGAAATTCAGAAAATTACTTTAAAGTTGCAGCACATATTTATTAATAGGAGTCAGATTTTGGCGCAATAGAGTGATGTTGAGCAATATCCGTATACATCTGCTATCCTGTGCCTCCTCCTTTTTTTTTTTTTTTTTTTTTTTTTTTTTTTATTATTTAGAATGTCCTGCCCTTTAAAGATTACACAGTTAATCTCCATAGTTAAATAGATAATCAAAAAAGGTTCTAACAGCTTCTCCAGTCACGACGTCCTACCTTCTGACATCTACCAGGGTATGCTGTATACTTGGAGAATGTTTGTCCATTGTACAGTTTTGGTGGTGCATTGTTTTATGGAATGCCTGTGGTTTGTGTATTTTATCTTTTTAGTTTTTCAGTCATAGATGTGTTCTATGGTATTTTCCCTGTAGAGAAACCATACTGTTGTCAGAGTTCATTAACAAATATACATTGGTCACTTTGACCAAGCAAACACATGGCTTCCGATTTTCTTTGCAGCTTGAATTTGTCCATAATGAAGGAAGCTCTTAAATTGTCCATGACTAGTAAAGAATCCGTTCTTGCTTCTAGTGGGTAATTGATAGGGCTCTTATGTCCCTGCCACACCCCATATTTGAAGGCAATGTTGTGGAGATGGCAAAATGCTATTGGGGTACAGTTTGATCCTCTTGAGGAGTATATTGATGAACTATAAAGTTGACCTATTTACAAGCGTTTTAAAACTGTTAAAAAGTGGGATGCAGTAATTTTCCTTAACTGCCAGTTTTTGGGATAACGGCACTACATTTCAATATTCAGGGGTCATAGCGTCTTTTTGGCTTTATTAAGCATAATGGGTTAATCCACCTAAAGTGATATATTCAGTTAGGGTGATTTGGGGAGACTTTGGATTTTTATATGGGCCGTCCATAATATTAAATCTATACACAGACCAACAGGGAGTGGGATGATGACCATAGCAGGTCTGCAGAGATCTCAACAATAGCCCTTGAGGGGTATATTTAAACAGTTGGTGGGATTAAAGTGTATGTAAAGCCAGAACCTTTTTTTGTTCCCCTCCTTTCTTCTTCTTTTTTTTTTTTTTTTTTTTTATTATCTTTGCTACTTTTTAAGCTTCAGTTGCTGCGGACACTACACTTACTTTTGATAATAAAGTGAACCTCTCTTATCCAGCCCATCAGCGCAGGCCCCATAAGCTACCAGCATGTCCTCCTTGCATGGGATCGGAGTTTCAGACATTTCCTACAATCCTGCTTCAACTCAGGACAATGTCATAGCCCATTTGTCATTCCACAATGCTGTAGGGTGCCTCTGTTGACTACGCATGTCAGTTGCTGGAACATTAGTGATACAGAATCAGTGACGCACTTTGTGTAGCTGAAAATCCTCTTGGTCTTTGGTAGCCAAATAGTACTACTAATAGGAAGTCTCTGTAATGTCTCTGGTGTCTTTGCTCTTAATTTTCAAGCAGCCTTCCATACAGGTTCATTCATTTCTGGAATGCATTCACAGTAATTGCTTTCATTTTTTTCTAATATCTCCCATTTTGTAATGTTGGATAACTGCTTTAATGTAGTAATACAGATTTTAGATGTCTGTGTACAGTGTTATATTTTGCTTTTATTAGCACATTGTTCATATTTACTATTGTTTAAAAGGGCTGTTTAAACTAATGTTTAAATATGTTTTTTTTATGCATGGTGATATTGGTCCAGCTCGCAATGTGTTCTCTGGTTGGATGAGGTGGAGATTGTGCTGTCACCTCCCCACCTCATCCATTCAGAGAACATTTTGCTTTCATTGAGAAAATACAGCATTCTCTGAATGGTACCCTACTAGTCGTTTTCCACAGGCATGGCACCTGCATATTTACATTGACACATTTACATATAAGCTGAACCAATGTAACTGTGCAAAAAAGAGCCATGCTTAAACTTGGCTTTAAGGGAATCAGACTGGTATTACCAAACTACAAGTGCAAACAAAATTTACAGTGTTTTTAATACCCACTGCTAAATTGCAACAACAGCTTTTGTAATAAAACATAGCAAAGTGACCTTTCAGGGAAATGTATGCCAAGATGAGTATTTAGACCGGGGTGGGCAAACTTTTTGACTTGAGGGCCGCAATGGGTTCATATATTGGACCCGGGGGCCGGACCAAGAGTAGATGAATGATGTGTATGTGTCATCCATAGTAAGTATAGTAATATTCCCCCATAGTAATCCCCCCTATAGTAATTCATCCCCGCTATTAATTCATTCCCCATATTAAGTCCCCAAGTCCCCCCCTGTGTCAATTCACTTACCTTTGCTCCGCACGTTCCTCTCGCCGTGTTCCCGCGCCGTTCCGGTGTAGCATGAAAATCTGTCTCCTGTGAGGATCTGTCCCCCTCGACGTATCTGCGCATGTGCCAGTTTCAGGCATTAGCAGCCGATCGGCGATCTCCGGCACATGCGCAGATACGTCGAGGGGGACAGATCCTCATAGGAGACAGATTTTCATGCTACACTGGTCTTCAGGGCGGACTGTGAGAGGAGCCTAGCGGGGGCCTAGCTCCGCGGGCCGGATTAAAAGGTCCGCCGGGCCGTAGTTTGCCCATTGCTGATTTAGACTGCCATTGCTGTCTGTTCAGTGCAAAAGAACAGGTTTAAGTTCCAGCTCCATTACCTGCACATTTATTTATTTCAGGTAGTTGTATAATGCTGTCAATTTACACAGCGCTTTACATATATGTTGTACATTCACATCAGTCTCTAACCCTCATGGGGCACAACCTAATGTCCCTAACTTACATTCATACACATACTAGGGACAATTTAGACAGGATCCAATTCACCTACCAGCATGTCTTTGGATATGTATACCTTCCCTTCACTCCCTTGCAACTCATATTCAGCCACCATACACGAGGGGTCTGTGTAAGCTCCAAGTTGTCTTGTAACATAGGTAGGGTCAGGATTCTTTCTTCACACCCTTGTCACCACCCTGGGGCCTGTTTCTTGGCACACAGTGGACAAACTGAGAAGTGAAGGTGAATATTTGCTGCTGTTGCGGGTTAACGTGTTAAAACCATAAACCCATCCCACTTGTATTTCTATATTCTGCAATCAACGTCCTTCAAAAAATCCTATGTGTAGTATGTTAATAATAAACATACATACATACAGAGATCTTGTCACGCGAGAATAAAGAACTTCTTTGCATTTTATTAAGTTGGCCTAGCATGGATAGAGATATATGAAAGGTACACAGCTGGTAAAAAGCTGATGGCTAGGTTTTAGTGGTCTCTCATAGGTTATGTAATGTAAGCAAGTTTGTTTCTCAGTCTACTGTGGAGAACAACAGATTGGCAGCTCATCTGCTACCTGGTACCCCGATTTACACATCTTTACCCCTTCATCCCCCAAGCCTTCAGCTTGCAAAGCAGGATGTAGACTGTAGCATGTGCTGGCAGCGTGCAGACTGGCCAGCATGTGTTCTACTCCGCTACACCTCCTGTAGCCCTCACTGCTCAGGTAATTTTATTTTTGGACAAACACAGCAGCATTGTTGAATATCTTGGCCTTCATTGGAAACCTAAGAAATTTTGTTTAATACACCTGTATGATGATTATGTTGCATGTCTAAATCAAGGACACAAGTAGATTTCTCTATCTTCTATGTGGTTTTTTTTATCCCAAATTGACCAATTCATTCTTCGATTCATAAAATCAATTAATACTCTTAGAACATGGATCATTTCTCAAAACAGACCTATGGCCCGATACCTCTTTTTGGAAACTTCAGGTAGTAGTAAGAGGTCAGGAAAAAACCTAGAAGTAAAGAGGACAATCTAGCAGGAGATTGTCCAGGAGGCAGAGGGAAAATAGATGGTATCCATATAAGCAGCTAAAATCACCTTTTTATCTTCCAAGTTCCTTTTTTAAAAGCAACCACATGAGCAAATGAACATCTTATTATTTTTTTGTAGGAACAAAGTAATTCCCAACTACAGTTCTTAAAAGAACATTTTATTGTTACGATTGCTCTGATATTTAGGTTAGGATTACAGGCCCACTTTAAAAAAAAAAAAAAAAAAAAAAAAAAACTTCTCAAGAAAAATTTAGGCGGGCCATCACTGATGTCTTGTTTTTGAAAGTTTTAGTGCTGTCATCCCAATCCTCCTACTTGAAAAGTTATTGATTTGGAGCAAACCTGTTTATATACAGAGCAAGGCCACCTGATATGCCTACATCTTTTCTGGGTCAGTATTTCAGTAGTTTAAGCAAGTATATTAAATGACCGCACCAAAGCTTTGGGACTTTCAGCAGTAGCAGCTCCCATATTTCTTGTATGTCCTGTAAAGCTGATCTGTCCTAATTCATCTGGATCACATAATGAGGTTTACGGTCTATAAAACCTACTATATTTGAATCCAGGTGGGTGTTGCTAACTTTGTATAAAAACACCCATTTATCCAAACACATGCCTTTTTTATAACCCAAGTGAAATATTTAGTACCATTTTATTTTAATTAATGTGCACTGCTACAAACACCTGTTGGAATACTGTGGAAACTGTAGTTAGTTTCCAATAATATAAACTCTTAAATTTTCTTTCATGTCCACATCTCAATTTCTAGAGGTAAATCTTTTTGTGATATGATTCGCGTCTTACTTGTAACACTGCACTGGCAGACTTTAATGCTTAATTACTGTTTTTACCACCTTGTGTATTGTCATGGAAGAAAAATTCTAATACTGCCCATTTGAGGTCTCTTCAAAGCTTGGAGGGCACAAAGACTGAGAGAAATCTATGTATTTCTATCTATGTAATCTATGCTATGTATTGTGAAACAAAGTAGGAACTTCCATATGGAATGGCAAAGGCTTATGGGTGAAAGTATTGATTGCCTGATGTAAATGATTTGTAAGAGTAACCTGTTGGAAATAATGCTAGCCTCCAATGCACAAGTACTGATGAAGCTATATGCACCAAGTTTTGTCTGTAATATAGCATTCCCCTAACATTCGAATGTTGGTGTGGCATTATCAGGAAAAAAATCAAGTCTCTTGTGAAAAGTGACATTATGTAATGTATTGGTGGTACAATTTTTATAGATATGCTTTTGAAAGCTCAATTTCTGATGTTGGATTTGTTAGTCCATATTTAAAACCTCCATCAGTTTGTGCACTTTGCACACAAGGTGTGTGTTATTCAGGCCACATCACTGTATTCTATTTTGACCTTTTCAGAGTAATTCTGCAGTCCAGTGTGCAAAACCCCAGATCAGATTTAACTGGCAGTTCATCCTTTTCAAAAAGGACCACCAGGTCTTCTGCAGGGAGCAGCACATTGAGAGGGTAAGCTTGTACTTCCCATCCTAGCATGTCAATGGTCTTGGTCTTAAGAGGCTTAATTGTGGAGACCTGATTTGAGCATTTGTTTTTAGCCATTTAAGGTGGAGGTGGAAACACTTGTAGATTTATAATGCACACTTCAGTTTTATCTGGAGCTCATAATGGGTAGTTGCTTTCTCCAGTAAGAAGAGGCAACTCTCATTGATACGTTTTCACTTTGCTTAGATGTACTCTGCTTTAATATAGTCAACTTCCCAGCATATGTTGCAACTATATAGTCAACTTCCCAGCATATGTTGCAACTATATAGTCAACTTCCCAGCATATGTTGCAACTATATAGTCAACTTCCCAGCATATGTTGCGACTATATAGTCAACTTCCCAGCATATGTTGCGACTATATAGTCAACTTCCCAGCATATGTTGCGACTATATAGTCCACTTCCCAGCATATGTTGCGACTATATAGTCAACTTCCCAGCATATGTTGCGACTATATGACTCTAAGGTTTATAGACCATTCACAGGTTACTGTGATATTAAATTAGTCAGTTGTACGGTTTAAAGTACAGAACCCAAATTGCATAGTTTTACACCTAATAAATACATTTTCTTCTTGTGTAACCTTGTAAAATGAGTGAGAGCCTCAGGGCAATTTTTTTTTTTTTTCTCATATTTCTAGGTTTCTGTACTTCTCTTTTGAAAAGCATTCAGCTGGGTTTTTGTTTTTATCTGGGAGTCAATTTAATAGTGAAGTCTTCTTCACACTATAGTGCTTCTAAACCATGGACGAAACAAGTGGTTTTCGAGCAGCTTGTAATATATTTTATTTTTCGGAAAAAAATATCTGTTGTGTTTTAGGAAACCATATAAAAACTGCAGTATGCATTATACTTTAGCCCTCATGCACACTTGACGTTTTTACAGCTGCTTCTTTTGACAGGTGTTTTTTTTTTTTTTTTTTTTTTTTTTTTTTTTTTTTTTTTTTCTTCAGTCAATAAACCCCCCATCATGTTATCCTATGTGTCCATGCACACACAGGCTGTAATCCAGCAGTTTTTGGCAGGAACCCCCCAAAACTAGAGTGTTTCTAGAGGAGTTTTTTAGCTGTAAAAATGCTCTAACGCTGGAAAACGTGGCAGCAAGCGGTAAACCTGGCATTTTTGGACTTTTTTTTTTTTTTGACCAAATAAAATGTAATTTTTTTGTAAAAAAAAAAAAAAAAAAAAAAAAAAAAACCACGCTAAAAACACAAAAGCAGAAAATGCCACTAATCGTGGTAAAGGGCGCTAAACGCTAATGCAAAAACACTGCAAGTCACGTTTTTAACATGACTTAACGCTGGTAACGTTAGCGGTGTAATCAAAATGTCCAGAGTGCATGAGGACTTATAGTTGCACTCCAGGCAAACTGCTAATGGTTCTACCTGCTAAAGGATTTGTATTTCTTCCATCCACTCTTGATATTTCCACAGCAAATCTAGGTGGATAGTGCATCCTTTTTCTGTTATGTTATGACTGTGGAAGAGAGACGGTAGTGTCCTCTTTACACCACTCAACCTTCTGATTGGACATTAAAAGAGCAGCAGCAGTCTGATGAGGTCATCTCCCTACACACTCTGTGCTTCTCTTATTAGCATGTTCCTTGTCAGTTCCTTTGCTTGCAGTATATCTAATGGCCTCCGGGTCCTGCCTGACCCTCTTCAGTCTGGGTGCTGCTGTATAGGGGATTGCAGGAGACTGTTATCAAGTTAAATTCAGATGTTCTATTTGCCTGGTGTTCAGCTTCAAATATTCGGTGCCAAAGTAGAAACGTCTAACTGTAATTTGTATGCATTTCCGCATAGTATGTTTTCCATTTAAAAGGGTTGTAAAACTATGTTCTAGTTTGTGGGATTTGAACTCTTTTTAGCAGCCTAGGGCCCCATATAGGATTCTAGATTGCTTGCTTAGAACATGTCAAATAGCAGCAGCATACATAGAATATATTGTGTGCTGTCAGTACCCTTTGACACGCTGGTTGCTTTTAATTTTCTACTTTTGAAATTGTTGTGATTATTTTAGTTTTTGATTAAGCATTTTCTGTTTTTTGGGGGTGTGTTTTTTTTTTTTTTTTTTTTTTTTTTTTTTTTTTTAATACCCGATATCCTCTATTAATCATTTTACTCCCTCCTTGAAATTTCTCATAACAATGAGGCTTTCGCTTGTTTCATTACTTGTTACCATTCTTTCTACTTTCCCCACAGTGTGATTCCTGAGCGGAAGAAAAGGATTGCTTTGCACCAAATGCGCTTAATGAAATTATGGTACTTGCCGGGCTCTGCTGCTCTTTTGCCTGCAATATGTGCTAGATCAGCTCTTTCAGCTTTCCTAAATCCGCTTGTCTGTGCCGCTCTTAAACTAATACCGCAATATTTGATTTGTACCAAGAAAATCATAAGTCTCTTGTTTTCTGCACTTATTTAGAGTGTTGTTAGTTTCTCACAAGTGTGTTGCTTGGTGTAGTTTTGTGTGTGTTTTTTGTGTTTTTTTTTTTTTTTGTTTGTTTTTTTTTTTAACTTTTTAAATACTTTAATTTTGTAATTTCACCAAACATTTAGTCTTTTATACAGTTTTCTGTATGTTTGATGGTCATTGTTTTGGATTCTAATCCGCTGATATTTCACTTTTTAACAGCCACACTGTTCCACGTGCTCGGACAGTGCTACGATAAGATGAGCTGGAGCAGAAGAAGGTCTTTTAAAATGAAGAAGGAATAAATATCTTTGAAAGAAAACAGACTTCCCAAATTGTAGAATACAGAACCTCAGTTTGCCTTTATTTAACCCTCCATGTAAAGGATCCACTGTTATACATCTGCTTTCTCACCAGCAGCCAGAGCTATCCATCTCTCTAGCCTATTGCTGTCTACGTGTCCAGTGCTTATTAGATACTCCAGCATGCAGTAGACCATTGCCAGCATGCATATAGCGATGGCAATCATATCAGTGTATTTCAGTGGGACCCGAGCACTTTGTTACCAGGTGTGTGGTGTTCATCTATGTGCTCAAAGGATTTGACATCATACTTCACATTCCATTGTCCTTTCATTTATTTTTCCTTGTTTTAAAAGGAGACTTTTCATATTCTATTGTGTGTGCGTATGTATATACAGTACGCTACCCAGTTCGTTTGATCTCATGATACCAAAGGATGCTCTTTTTCTCCCCCCCCCCCCTTTTTTTTTCTTTTTTTTTTTTTTTTTTTTAAATGCGGAAGGTGGATGACGGCTGTTCCAGTGGTAACTGCTAGGGACCCATGTAATAACTGCATGTAACTGGAAATCTTTCAGCTAAATGTATTTAATTTGAAACGTCGGGACTTATTTGGACTAACCTTTTATCCAGATTTTTATACAGTCTGAAATATTTTTTTCCATTTTTTTTTTTTGTTCCTTTTTATTTGATAACTTTGTATGGCGTGCTAACTTAAAAAAAAAAAAAAAAAATCACAGGTATGTTTTAACTAATTTTTTTATTTTTTTTTTTTTTTCTTTTTCTTTCAATGAAGGATCTTGTTTATGGTGCATGGTGTAACTAGTCCATATGCAAAGCAAGTGCAACCACTCACAGTCCCAATTTACTAGAACTAAGAGGACACTATAAGGATTGAAACTTGTTGACTAAGGCTGTACCCTTGACATTGAAGGCCAGAGATTTTATTTTTAACTTAAAACCAAGCATTCTGTTTTAATATAAAAAAAGAAAAGTAGACCATATATAGCTAGCAAAAATAAAAATTTTTACCCAAGTTGATTATACCATAACAAGCAGTTCTGTTAGTCATAAAGCTGTTCTCCGGGTAGAAATCTATTTATTTTTAAACCTGTGTTCTGTACGGTGCGCTTGGCTCCTTTTCTGTCTTAATCAAAAATGCTGAATGCAAACTCTGCTTGAGACAGTGTTTCCTATTAAGGAGACTATCCTATCTCTGTGCTGGGTGATCAGTCTCCTTTAAAGTGGTACTGAAGAAGAAAAAAATACATTTATGATCAGGCAGGACCTTTTATTGCAGAAGAAATTTCCTATGTCCCTTCTGCCAAAAAAACAAAAAAAAACAAATTTACACCAACACGGGAGCTTGTGGATGTTGCATCTTTAGAGCGCAAGTGAGTACTTGTGGACTTTAGTTCCACTTTAAGGTCCCCTGCTAGTTTGTGACATGCCTATATGATGTATGGTGTCCTGCAGACTCCTTATTCCTGCACTGCTGAAAGCCGGGTTATGGTCAAAAGCTAGGATTAATGCCCATCCCTGCAAAAAAGGTTTTATATTTAAAAATACTGTGTTTCCCCGAAAATAAGACTGTCATATTTTTTTTTTGCTAAAAAAAAAAAACACACTAGGTCTTATTTTCAGGGTAGATATTTTTTTTATTTTTTTTTAATGTCCAGGTGTGGACGGGGTGCAGAGGTGAACTGCAGGCAGTTATGGATGAGGGTTACTATGGACAGGGCCAGCTGATGACAGTTGTGAGCTTCAGTCAGGTGTTGCAGGGGTGAGCTGCAGACAGGGTGCAGGGGTGAGCTGCAGACAGGGTGCAGAAGTGAGCTTCGGGTCCTATCTTCCCACACAGGTCACCAGGCGCACTCACTCACCACTCCACCTCTTCCCCCTGGCCGGTGATCACCCCTGGGGCACTGGCTTCCATGCCTTATGGTGCAGAATGAGATGCCCCGCCCCACCTCTAAACACACTGCACCCTCAGATATCTGTTCCTTCCCTGTCCCACAGTGAGTACAGAGGTAGGGAGGTTCTGTAGGAGCGGATGGTGCTGTCACTTACAAGAGGGATTTTCACTTGGAAACACAAAAGCTGAGCTTCTGTGTTTATAGGAGACTGTAGATATTGGTGTACACAGGGCCAGTGGAACAGCTGATCACAACTAGGTCTTATTTTCGGGGCAGGTCTTATACTTCAGCAATTCCCAAAAACAGTACTAGGTCTTATTTTCAGGGTAGGTCTTCTACTACAGCAATTCCCAAAAACAGTACTAGGTCTTATTTTCAGGGTAGGTCTTCTACTACAGCAATTCCCAAAAATAGTACTAGGTCTTCTTTTCGGGGAAACAGGATAAACTCCAGGAATTACCTTACTTTGTACTGGTTTACCTTGATTTAAGTCCAATGAGGTGTATGCCACCTTGTGGACTTCTCTTTTATTGACAAGTGGCAGTTTTACTGAGTGCCTACTCGCTTATCCAATCACGGAACGTATTATATTCACAAAATACAAATCCTTCTGTGAATGGAAAGTGACAGAAGAGATGTACTGCTGCTTTGTGCCTCCAGAGCACACTTGGAGTGTATTGATAGCTTCCCCGCTGCTCTGTAGAAGTGCTAAATTCTAAATCTGCCTGAGCTGTCACAGGGATGGCTGTTTTTTTTTCCTCTTGATGCTGTTCTAGCCTTGGGATTGCCCACTCAGAGCATGTACCCTCCTTCCAGTGTTCAGCCCTGTCATACATGGAAGTTTAAGATAATGTGATCAAGCTTTTACCTAAACCTTGCAAATGGTAAACCATACAACCTAATGGGGATCTAATTCACAGTAGGCTAATCAACAGTCAAGCACCCTGACAATCCAGGGAGCCCACCCCAGACAGTCCGGCACCTCCAAACCTGAATACACACAGTACATTACACACGCTGTTGTTTTTTTTTGTTTTGTTTTTTTTTTTTAACTTTCTGGCCATAATAAGACAAACCTCATATAATACTCCAACAATCTGAAAAAGTGTAATTCATCTATCTTCATAGATTTCTTAAGATTGTTGATAAATATTTCTGTCCCAAGTGGCAGAGCGTCTACAACCCAGTGTGCAGGAGGGCCCATATTTCCACTGACCATTAAGCTGTATAACATGAATATTACACATTTCCATCCACACCAGAATGGAAGCTTTATCTTTTTCTTCTTTACTCAGAGAATGAATGCAAGCCTCGCTGTCAGTTTATTCATCAGTCTGATCCCCTCTCCATGTGATCAGAGGCTAAACCGAGCTCTTTTCCATTCTGTCATTGTGAGAAGCAGACAAAATCCCTGGTCTCCTGGGCCATAATTAGTGGGTAGAAGGTGAGCCCCTAGTCCTCTCCAAAAGCCCCTATCCCATTGGGGGGGGGGGGGATTGGGGTGCTGTTCAGGCCAAAATGTATTCTGTTACATGTCTTTGCTAAAAACAAAACAATTAATCCTAGTACATGTAAATTGGTTTACGTGAAAGTTATAGCGTTTAAAAATGACGGTGTGTATATATACTGGAATTTTTTTTTTTCTTTACTAGTAATGACAGCAATCAGCGACTTATATTGGGACTGCAGCGAGCATTCTGACACTGGAGGGAACTGATTTGGTGTCACTGACATGCCCGGTGACACCAGTACAGTGATCAGTGCTAATAAAAAGCATAGACACTGTACTAATGGCGCACTGGGCAGGAAGGGGTTAAGGTGGGGTGATCAAAGGGTTACCTATGCTGTTTCACAGAGTGCTGTGTGTTTTCCACTGTAAGCTCACTGCTTTGTATGGCTCTGCTGTGCAGAGCCATACAAAGCAGTGTGCGGGAGCCGATAGGGGAGAGATCTGTGCTGTTTATACACTGGTCTCTCCCCCTAGAGTAATTCTCGGAGATCGCCGGGTGCCGGCAGGGAATCACTGGCCGGGACTCTGACAGCCAAGGTCGCAAATGGTGGTATGGGTAGGGCACGCGCCCTTTACCCGGAACTGCAAAATCACATGTGTGTGTATATACGTGATTTTGAGCACCTGTACCTCTTTGTAGCAGTATTTCTGCTATAGGGTGGTGTGGAAACGGTTAAAATGACAACAGAAGGACTTTTAAAAACGTTTAGTAATGACAGTTTACAGATACTTAAAGATTTTTGCAGGTTTTTTTTTTTTTATTTTGTGCATACCTTATTTCTTTCTCTTCTCATTCCTCACACGATGATCCTTTTTATAAAGGATAGGTGAATCCATGTCCCTTTTACTTCCTGGAACTCTGAGGTCTCTTGGATCAAGTGACGGTAGCATGCTGGGAAGGCTATATCATCAGTGCCTTCCCCCTCAGATGATGTGCACAGTGAGGTCATGGGTACATCACCAGTGCCTCTCTCAACCAGAAAATGGAAAAACAGTAATTGGAAGTAAAAACAAAACAACAAATGGAAGGCGATTTCATATCTGGGTGCAGAGCTGCGTGCCGTGACTAGGTTATATTCATACTGCTCCTTGCAAAAACATGGTAAAAACGCAAATGCATTTTTTAGTCATGTCATTTTTTTGCTGTGTTTTCCATTCATTTCATGGGGAGGTGCGTTTTTTCAAAGTCCTGCTTGCTGAATTTTTTGGTGCAGTAAAAAAAAAAAAAATCAACAGGCCCACAACTGACCAGTGTGAAGAGTTAAATAGGATTTAATGGTCAGTTTTTGTGTTAAAAAAGCAAAAGAAAAATGTATGAAGAAAAACAGATCTGCATGAAAGCAGCCTTAGTGGAAGGGGAAAAGGTTCTGTTTAAGGCCCTGTTCACATAGGATTCAGCCTGTTTTTGTTTATTTAAAAAATACCTTTACAATCACTTTAAAAGACTGACATGTTTTACTTACCTTCTCTGTGCAGTGGTTTTTCACAGAGCAGCCCCAATCATCCTCTTCTGGGGTCCCCTGCTGCAATTCCTGGTTTTGCCCCTCAGCAAGTGGCTTGCTATGGGGGCACTCGGCAATCAGGGGCACTTGAGTGAGCTCTGTGTGTCTGTATGTCAGGAACAAAAATGGTAGTACATCTCTGGAATATGCAAAGACCCAGCAAATACAAAAAAAAATAAAAAATCTGTTGATTTTGCCAGAATTGCACTCCACTCCTAAGTCCTGTCGTGGACGGACAACACAAAGCATATTTGTGGATTTGGTGGTGTCAGTTCTGCCCAGTTATTTTTTTGCTAGACTAACTCCAACCCTCCCCATGGCCTAGTCTCCACAGCATAGAGTGAAATTGTTCTGTGATGCAAGATAGGCCTAGGAGGGAAGTTCATAATCTGTATAGAAGGTTAGTGTAGATAAGATAGAGATATAGATATATAGATATATATCTATCTCTGTGTTGCAGCTCCAATCCAATGATTGTGCACGAGATCAGCGGCTCTCCCTTCTCATTGGGCAGATTGATAGCAGCGCTATCAAGCAAATTGAATAATACAGGATATGCAAAAGAGCACATATTTTTTTTTTTTTTTTCCTTTATTTTATTTACAGGGAAATTTGACATTTGCAGCAGCTTGGATTTTTGACATGCAGATTTTACTGAAGGTGACCTCCTCCTCCTGTATTTGCATTTATCATATGCCTGAATTGATGAGGTTAAGATAGAGCAGTTTTTCCATAGACTTGAATGGCCTAACCAATCCCTGTAGAAAGAAAAATCCCAAAGTACCCAGTTCAAAGGATCTTCCCCTGAAAAATAGCCAAAACATGGAATTTCTGGCTTACCAATGTAATTTTTGTATGTTTTTATTTTTGTGTTTAATTATGTTGAACTCCAGTAGCCCAAACAGAGAGGAGAAACTCAGGGATACAAAAGTGTATGAACAACTCAAATGTTTGTAATGACAAGAATAAATTATGTACAGTGTAATCTAAGAATGTGTTCTACATGGGCATTGTCTGAATGAAAATAGAAGCACCTTTTAATCTTTATCTATGTCCATAAAATACTGTCATTGTTTGTGTGCCTTTTTTATGTTTGTTCATCTGTCTTAATACATGGGAACCTGCTCTTCAAGCATCTTGATTTTTGGAAAATTGTATATTTGTAGCCATATTTTGTAAAGCTAACCAAGCTATTGAAAGGATATTTTGCAGAAGGTATTTTTATGAAAATGAGATGTAGAGTTACCTTGCTAAATAAATGTATTATATAAAAAATCCTGGGTTGCTTACATGCCTCTTTTTATACATAAACCAGAAAAATGTTTTTTCTTAATTGTGGTCTGTGTCCCCGCTGGAAAGAAATTTTATCTTTTTGTATCTAATGGTCATGGTCTCCAAAAGAGAAAGTGAGAGAAGAAATGTTTTAGCAATCTGCAGAAAAAAAAGGTACCGGAAAATCTTCCAATAGGGCCAGCTGTTCCAGAAACTAGGAAATTCCTCTCACGATGGGAGATTTCCTATTGTATTTCTGGGAAATGAAGCAAAGGGCATTTTCTGCATACAGACAGCACAAAAAGGGGAAAAAGTGTTTTTTGATTCTCTGTGCTATCCAAAACTTAATCGTTAAAACTTTTTTTTTAACTAACAGGTGACCTCAGCCCATTCTCTAGTGTTTCTGAGGATGTTTACTCGGTATCCCTAGAAAGAAACCAGTGCTTTTAATCTGAAACCAAGGCACCCTTATTGTAGGGTAATCAATTATCTGCATCTTCCTCAGCTCCGTCAGGTAATGCTGAGGCATTCCGTGTCCACTCTGGACTTACGGTTTGTGCTTGGCTACTGGGTCATTCTGCCTTCAAAGGCTCTGTGTGCTCTGGCACCATCCCTTACAGAATTTGTGCTGGACCCTCCCGATAGCGTAGTAAGTCAGCTCTGTGGTTCTCTTACTATCTCTGTCTCAAAGTCCCAACAGTCTAGCTCTTTTATAAAGGCACCGCAGTCTTCTGCGCTTGACTCAGATTTACAGGGGTTGTTTCAAACATTTTTTTCTGCTCTTTGGGGGCCACTTCACACTACATGCGTTTTCAGTTGCTTTTTTTTTCTGTGTCCACAATGCACAGAAAGTAGGTTATATGGTAGTCAATGTCATAGTTTACATCAGTGCTTGCAGTTGTAGTGCGTTCTATGCAGAAAAAAAATGCAGCATGTTCTACTTTATTTTTCTGCAACTGGAACTGTACTGGAACGCAGTGAAACGCACATGCTCCTATTTAAATTGAAGACAAAGAGGGGAAAAAAATGAACTGGAATGCATAAACTCATTTGGACTGCGTTTTCTATAGTGTGAACCGGCCCTAAGTCATTAAGAGCTCCTACAGCTGGAAATACCTCTCCAGTTTGCATAGAGGAATACTCCAGACCATACCCGATTGAAAGGTAATTTGTAAGTTGGTGGTCTATTACCCACCTTAACAGGAATACCACAAAACTGGTTGAAGGTATGCTCGCTTGTATTTCAAGATTCCACTTACAGGCAGTTAAAGTTCCTCCTTTTAAAGGATCAGTTCTTTTAAAAAAGTTAATTAAATAAAAGCACATTAAAAAAAGATGCGTGTGGGTTTTTTTTTTTTTTTGTGTCTACAGAGCATTGTACCCACAATCAGCAGATCAGGGGTGCAATGTCAGGCTCCTACACCATTTTCCTCTAGCTTTGTGCCTGTATTCCCATATATGCTTTTAGATACAAAGCTAGAGGAAGAATGAATGAACTACGAGCACTCGTAACAAACTAAAAGTATGTCTGCCACAGTGGCAGATGGTACTTGTAATTTTGGATGATGTGGCTGCTGTAGCCACAGTTTTCAAAAAAAAGTATTCCACCCACTGTCACAAAGCAGGGAGCATGAAAGGCAGGTGCATAGGAGCATTTTACTTCTTAAATATGCGCGTAACATGCTCCTAAACCTGAATTAATCTTTTAAATCCTGATTTCAATGGACTGGTCTTGCCATCTGAAAGAAGATAGTTGTGTTCAAAATAATAGCAGTCAGACATCACTAACCTGACCAATCACTGTTTTTGGTAGAAATGATATTTCTACATGGCAAATAATTTACTAGCAGGTGTAGTAGAGTAATAGAAATCCAACAGAATCAGCAGCATGCATGTCATGACTGTTGGGTCTGTGTAATTGAATCACTAATTGAAAGGGGCATGTTCAAAATAATAGCAGTGTGGAGTTCTATTAGTGAGGTCATTCATTCTTTGAAAAACAGGTGGCAATTATTGCCCTTAGGTGGAATACCTGTTCACAGGTGCCAGAAGTTGGTTGACTCCATGCAACACAGATGTACAGCAGTTCTCAGAAACAGTGCTTATACAACTAAATATTCATTAAGTGATTCAAAGGCAAGCAAAATCTTTAAACATTTTTCAGTTTATATAGTGAATGTTTGATTTTGTAAAGAAGAATACAAACATTGCTATTTTTTTGAACAGTCTAATATTCACTTTTCTTCAATTTTTTTTTTTTTTAGAGGAACACAAATTTTTATATATTTTTCTTCATGTTCTGATTTGGAATAGAATGTGTAGTGTTCCCAATGCATTTGTGTGTATGGAAATAAAAGCTATTAGTGTGTTGAAAAAAGCGAATAAAGCTCAAAATCCTTCTGCTATTATTTTGAACACAACTGTACCTGTAAATCCTAGTAGCTTGTACATGCAATTGTCCATCGGCTGCTAAAGGAGTGTAGCCTCATATCACACTAGAAATCCTGGAGGTACCCTCTGCACACTGCTAATTACCCTTTCCAGCAAATGTTGCAATATGTGTGAACTAAAAATCCTTATTTTTATTGCAGTACATGTTTAAGCTGGCCAACTGCGTCAAAGTAATCCCTCTGTGGCCAGTCCTACTCTGCTCTGCCTACGCAAATGCTACTGTGGACACAATGCCAATCTGGGGCAAACAGACACAAAATGGAGGAGAGCTACAAGCTATTGGGATTTGAGCACAGATATATCTTGTTTCTGTTGCATAGCAGGCCAGTAGCCACCAGACCTAAACCTAGTAGCTCTCCCACACTTTTTCTCCTGCCTCACTGCAGAAGACCCAGGGAGGGGTCCACAGGTGCCTTGTCCTTTTTTTAAAGTGGTTGAAAAACTTTCTGTGCTGCAGGATGCCCCTCCATACTTACTTGAGCCCGATCCAATCTAGCAAAGTGCATGAGAGCAGTGGCTCCCACTGCTGTCAATCAAATGCTGTGCTGAGCCAGCAGGCGGGCGGGATCGAGCCACCTGCTCTGTCAATGGGCACAGGCTTGGGAGTGAGCCTGCATGGGTGGCCCCATGGAAAGTGGCTTTCCATGTGTGTACCCACCAAAGAGGAGGAACCTGAAGTGTTGGCGGGGGACCCCAGAGGAGGAGGATCTGGGCTGCTCTGTGCAATACCATTGCACAGAGCAGGTAAGTATATCATGTTTGTTATTTTAATGAAAACATTTTATGGTTTAATGTCACTTAAAGCAATATTAAACCCAAAAGCAAACATTTTATTATATTGCAGTTCTTTTTTTAAGCTTGCTTTCTTCCATTTTCAACTGATGATACAGCCAGTAAGTTGTTAAAAGAACAAGCTTTCTTACAGGTGTATCAGTTTACAGTCATGAGGCAAGCCATTAAACATTGACTGGGGGTCCTACATTAAACATTCTTCTGCCCCCCCTTCCTTTTTTGAGGTAAAGGTTTTATATACATAAAACTGCTGATTATAACGTGTGATTTGGGGCTTAGCTTGAGGTATCTAAATCTACGAGTACATCTAACACGCCCCTCACCCCAAATAGGTAATGCTGCCTCCTCCCCGCCAGAGGTGCTCCCTGTGCTCATTTATCCAGAGTGAGTGCACTCTTATACATGAGGTATGTTACTGGGTTGTAGCCTCCCTAGTGGTCTAATTATGTCCATATTTCTGTGCTCAAAGCGGTACCTTTTTTTGCATGCAAATATGTATTTTATTTTTTATTGTAGGCCTGTAATTTTTAGGAATAACTCACTGAAATCTGTCCGACCAAGAGTCTAGTAAACATCCCGGGTATGTTAAAATGTGAAACACAAAATCATAAATTATAATTTACCAAATAATCATAAAAAAATATTTAACATAATCAAACCAAAAACACTGAAATTTGAAATAGAGTGCCAAGTTCGCACATCACTGAGGAAAGTAGCAAAATCGTTTTCAGTGTTTGAATTTCCCCACAAATTATCACTCAATTCTGCAAGTGGTTCTGATTTACTATCACTGTTCTCTAGCTGGTCTAAAACCGCTTTTGACCTAAAGGGACGCTTTTTGGACGCCATGGACATTTCTCAGTTTCCAGGCAGAAAGAACAGAAAAAAAAATGCAGGCAGGGCACAGGACAAAGCACTAGGGACAAAAATGCAGGCAGGGCACAGGACAAAGCACTAGGGACAAAATGTATGTGAAATGGTTTGATACAGTAATGTTTTACTATGAATTTAGTGAATGTCACTTTTACAACTTTCAAATTTCCCGCCAGTTCCGTCCCCCCCCCCGTACGTCCTGACATCGCAGCAAACGGAACCCAAAAGACATGCCGGCATCGGCCGGAGGACATTGCAGGGGGGACATCGCGGGAGCGCAGGACAAGGTAAGTGAAGAGATCCCGGAGCAGCGCTGCAAGGTATTCCCGAGTGTAGCTCGGGATTACCACTTGTGGTGCTGAAACTTTACCCCGAGCTACACTCGGGAATACCGCCAGGGAGGTTAATACCACTTTTAGTTACAGAGAGCACCTCCCTGGGACCTCCAACTGAATCCTTTGGTTTTCTCTACTTCATGGGATCCTGCTTTAGGTAGCAAACATCTTCAAGATACTGCTGTGTCTTGAACCCTGAGAACAGATGTGAATAGTTCCTGTATCAGGAAAAGTAGCCAGGTCCCTGCGCTGAGCATTAGCCTCACCAATATCTATCTTCAGGGCCATTCCCCAGACACCAATTTCCCACACAGTGTCTTTTGCACAGTGGTTGAGATGTCCATGCTTTTTACATGTGCATTAGATCCTGTACAGCAGCCCAAGCTAATTGGAGGGTATTGTGATGTCTTCTCAGATGATTGGCACGCACAGCACACTCGTCTCCTGCAGCAGGTATTCCCAAATTGGGCATGGGGAATACATTACCCACTTCAGGGGGTTTGTGCACCTTAGGTTAGGTCCTCCTTTCCTAGGTAGATTTGCAACCTCTTGAGGAAGGGCTTCCAGTTTCTTCCATTGTTTTAGCTTTCAACCAGGTGTTTGCAACAGCATCACCAAGCCCTATGGCTAGATACCAGTGAGAGGCAGCACTGCTCTTTAGCTGAGTTCCTCTAGTTTATTTCTTGCATACCAAAGAAGTTATTTTCAGTTATCCTTCGCTTGTCTGGCACTAGAGTCTTTATCCCTTGCCTGCCTCTTCAGTCATATGGATCCCAAGGGATCAAGTAGTCTCACTACACAGTTTGCTGGCTGTTGTTAGTTATTCAGAGTTCTTCTTGATCAGCCTCACTTACCCAAATAAAACTAGCTGGTGAGACAAGCTTGCAGACATAGTGCTCTCATCCTTTGATTCTAGGGGATTAGGCATGTACAGGGCTAGGGTCTTACTATTTGGACCAAGGCCTCCTTTTTACCATGACCCTTTTTTGGTTCAAGGGGTTTTGACCCATTTTTCTGTTGGCCACATCAGGATGTAGGGTCTTTTATTCAGGAATGAATATTTTTTAGAGGCAGTGGGGTTCCTGGTCTTGAGTACCAGGTACCTTTTTTTTTTTTTTTTTTTTTTTTATATATATGTTTTTCTTTTGGTTAACTGCTCCCCTCTTCAGGCCAGAAGCTCAACTTCATCAATTCTCAGATTTGTTTCTTTAGTTAGAATTGGGGGACTGCTTGTAGCCCAAGGGATCTTTTGCGAAAGTTGTTACTGGTGCCTGCCCTTCTCCACTAAACATCCTGAAAGTATCGGAAATCCTCTCCCCTCAATAGCAAAAAAATATATATTTTTGTACTCCCTGCAAAATCCTTTTTTGAACTCCCATTGAGGTATACAGATCCCATCCCACTATTTGTGCTCATGCTCTTAGTACTGCGTTGCAAAAAAAAAAATAAATAAATAAATTCTGCACACTAAAGCCATGTGGGGAATAAGAGGGATTATTCTGTGCTAGACCACACTTTTAGACCACATTGCTAGCAATCAGTCCTCTTGGAGGCAGTATCTGTAAACCAACAGTTCAGAATTCTTGTATCTATACTACATACAAAAACCCAAAAATTTTCTGACCCATTGAGGGACAGGACACAGTAAATCAGATGTGGTCAGGACATCTGATGAATATGACATACTGAATGAGGGTGAGCCTCCTACTACATAGGGGAACCTGCCAACATGACCAGTGAGAACACACCATCAAACTGATGCTAACGATAGAAAAAGGCACCTTCACAGGTGAATGACTCCATATGGAAAGGAACAAAACCTTATTCCAACCAAATATGTTGAATAAAACATATTAGCCCCATGTAATGTTAAGGCGAACGCAATGACAGGGTCAATAAGGAATAGGGGCCTGACCTCTAGAAGAAACAGATCCTGAGAAGGAGGTCTTGGTTGCGTTTAACGAACTGGCTGGTCTTTCTTGCCAACATTTTACAGTATATCCCACCCACTAGGCTTACCTCTCCTCTTGCAATAGAAAATTGGCTGACAGTAACGCTTATGTACCTTCTACTCTTGGGATATTCTGTTCAAATATATTTAGATTAGCTATGGAATAACAATAAAGTATGCTTATGAAACTGAAATAAGTCTGCAGTACAGGGGGGGGGGGGGGAAAGTTCCATTTGGTGGTGCTGGCTACGCACCATACACTCACATTCAGATTAAGAAAAGTGTTACAAATAAAAGACGCTAACTTTTGACAAATTTTTCTGGCTTTTGTGTTATCCCTTTCAGGTTTTTCCTCCCTTGCCTCAATTGCTGTCTGCATTTTCCTCCCTTAACCTTATCCCAATCATTTATTGTCCTGTTTTGCTCTTCTCTATTCTAACATCAAAAAGACTGGGGCTGGCTTCTTAGATATTTTGCTAGGAAAGGAACTGAACTGTTGTCAGTCAAATTTACAGCATGCTGAAATCCACGTGCTGCCAAAGAACTATCAGGTTGTTAAATCTCTGTCAAGGTAGACAAATCATCTGTGTATTCCTACCTCAAGGGCCATTTAATCAGATTATGCACAAAAACGTGAAAAAAAATAAATCTGAAAACCTTTTATTACATCTGTCTAATTCAGGCTAAATTCATTTCATATATCTCTTTAGTTAAAGAAAATAGTCATAGGTGGATAAAGGTACAAAAAAAAGGAAAAAAAAAAAAACAAAAGTATATTGCGGATCCATTACATCCATGGTCAGGCCACACGGGTGATCCTCTGGCAAAGACCCCACTTTTTCTTAGTCTGGGTTCACTTTCTGGTGTGGTGCTTCAGTAAAGCTTATACCATCAGTCAGTCAGCTTAGGTGCCCGCATACCCAGCTATAAGGTAAACAGGAGATAGCTGGGATGACAAATGGCATTGATAGGGTAGTCTGTTAGAATGGAATGACAACTGGCAGGGCTAAGGAGGTGATCAGTATCAAATGACAGCTGGCAGAGAGTAAGGAAGCAACTAGTTTGGAATGACAATTTGCACTGTTAAAGGAGGTAATCTGCTTAGAGATATTACAGCCATGGGGCGGGGCCTAGAGCGACATGGCGTAGAGTGGATGGACTGGGACCTCTGCTTGAGAATTATCCTGTGCTATTAATCCTGGGGCCTCTTCTCTAACTTTTCACCCACCGTGCCCTTACTGATGACCCTCACCTGCTATCCAGCTATGTCACCACCAAAAAAATCCGCTGGAGCAGCTGCAAAGCTGGCTAGATTCTGACATGAAGAGAGGGACATGCTGGGGGGAAGATGGCACTGTCTCTCTTGCAGAACCTGACCGAGCTGGTGAGGATAACGTGAAGGTCCTGGAGTCAATCTTCACCTGCCAGAGTACTTTAACCACCAAGATTGAAGAGGTAAAAGGTCCACCTCATCCATCAGGGCTTTGAAAAACTGTGGAAGCCCCTGTTACAAGTCACCACTGAACAGCTACAACACCAGCTGCACTCCATCCTGCAGTAGCAAGATGATATGGACAACAGGCTCTGTTGCAGCAATCTTAGATTCATGGGCTTCCTGAGGGTGTGGAAGGTTCCAACCCCCCCCCCTTTCTTAATGGAGTACCAGCTTACCACCACCTACAGCAGAGCAGCTTTCTGCCATGTTCCTGGTACAGCGGGTGCATCTCTTGGGTGCAAGACCTCCACCTAGCGGGGCTCCCCTGCATACATTCATTGCCAAATTTCTCAGTTATAGGGATCGAGACACCATCCTATGGCTCACTCAGGAGAAGGGTAACATCCCCTTTAAAAATGTAAAAATAGTGGTGGTAGCAGATTTCCCTGTGGAGGTACAGTGAAGCTGAGCTCAATTCGCTGAGGCCCGAGAGACAGCTCTGGATCCATCACCTGACCTACACCATGTTCTATCTGGCCAGACTTTGTGTGGTAGGAGATGACAAGATCCACTTTTTTGAAGATCGTCGTTCTGTCTGTGGCTGGAGCGGCGAGATGTAGCTGGTCCTGCACCTGCTTGAAGCGTCTTTCATTTGACTGAGCTTCGCCGTTCCCTCTGAAGCTTGATCGCATGGCCATCTCAACTTAACTTAACCCCCTCTTCTGCAATGTCCCCCATTTCCAGACCAGCCTAAAAAATGTAGGAGATTCCCCTTGAGACTTTAACAGCAGAGAGAAAATATATAATAAAGCATATTAAAAGACCAATTGCCAATGTTTATTGTAGATTTTGTAGCAACACAGCCAATAAAAACTTAAGTATTCAGTAACAAATATGATACAAAAAGCTGGATTTACAGACATATACCCATTATGGATTACAAATACATCAGGATACAAGAATGCCTTGATTGATAATGGTGTTTTTTTTTCCTTTAACTCCCAACCTGTTACGGAACGAAGTTCCTTCTTCAGGGGAAGTTAGGTATAGTACTGTGATACAACAATAAAGCATCAATAATGTGCACAACCATATTGTAAAAGCACATACTGTAGCTATATATTACAAAATACACAAAACACAACAGATCCATATATGTATATGCTTCGATAATTGAAAAACTTAGAGTATTTACTCAAACTGGATATGATTGCATTGATACAAACAACCCATGGAGAAAGGGAAAATGAGGCCACCGTCTGCCTAAGATGGCCAGGGGTCTGTCAGCAGTGTCCCCGCAATCCACAACATTGCTATAAGAATCCCAAAAGATCGCCATAAAACTGTCTGGCCGATCTGAATTAGATAGAAAGAGCTATCATTGGCTATCCATATTTTATTTTTGGAAGCTATTGTCATCCAGCATGGCATTCCATTCTGAATTGGTTAAAGCAAAACAAAATGTTAAATGTAACTGACTCCAGTGGTATTATTCAATAGGTATTAAGGCCATATCATTTAAATGTGTAAAGGATCTAACCCATTGGATGTGCAACGTGGTAACCAGCCTTGGCAGAGATCGACTATCAAGAGAGTAGGTGGTAAATTTACATAGGAAAGGGGGGGGGGGGGGGGGGGGGGAGTCTTTCCGGGTGGCCAATGTGGTCCCTGGCAGGGAAATGCATGCCCACCACTCAAGCACGGAAAAAGGTGCATGCATCATGGGATCCCCCGGCATGGCGACGTGCTGCATCACTGCACCCCCATGGTGCGTGATGACGTCACGTGCCACCAGCATGAGCACAATGGCCGTCACGCCATGAACTGGTGCACTTGCAGTGAAAGGGCGCAAACCAGGCCCCACGGCCACAGTGGCCGACAAGTAATGGTCCACCAGCTACAGCCACAGCGTGCCAGGCAGCAAGCCACAGCATCACGGACACGCCCACCCCATCCCCTCAGCGCTAAAGCGGGGGGGCCCAGAGAAGTAAAAAAAAAAAAAAAGGAAAACTGCTGAGGTACTCATGGATATATCAAACTGGTCACTTACATGAGCATATGAAAGAGAACCTAAAATTAAGCATATACATATATACTAGAAGGGACATAAATATTTCAATAATTGCAAAAAATCATAATAGAAAGAATACTATAGATGGCATATAGGTTTTTTCTGATATAAGCAGTGCAAAATACCAATGAGGGTACATACTCCAGTGTTCCTCATGATTGGCACGCCATGAAAATCTGACTAGACATAGTGCGCTAGCTAATGAATACACTTGCTCTGACAAGGATATAGTCCAAATAGACTATTTGCAAATTAGATTTGCATCCTCCTGATCTAAATCCTTCTAGATAGGGTTTGAAATTGAAGGCCTCATTGAAGGCAGGGGGGTGCGGTGGCGTTGAGTGTAAAAATTTACCTTAGTTCATGTTGGAGGAGAGATTGAAGTCACCTCCTCTGGGCCTATAATGGAACCTATCCAATGCCAAGAACCGTATCACTGGAATGGAGGTCCCATGGGCGAGTGCGGCATGGCAGCCTAATAGAAAATCAGAGTCCTTTTTGCATATGATGGCTAGATGTTGATACATACACCTCCAAAACTCTAGTTTGGTTTTCCCAACATAAAAACACCCACATTTACAAGTGAGGAGGTATATTACCCCTGGAGTTTTACAGTTGACAGTGTTTAGGACAAAAAATCATCCCATTAGGGGAATCTGATATGTGGCCTAGGGTCCATGAAGTGACAATATTGGCAAAATCCACATTGGAAATTTGCTAATCTTTTACAAGAATCACCCCTTGTTTCTCCTAAGAATTCACTATGAACAAGCTTGTCTCCTATCGAGGGGACCTTTCATTATGTGATGGAAGGTTCATCTGGCACAAAAGTTCCCAGTGATTGGTTCATTGTTAGTAGACATCAATATCTCTTCAAAATCTGCCTAATTTGATTGTGTTGGGCAGAACATTTCGTAATGATTCTAGTGGTCTTGTCCTGTTTATTTTTTTCTGTTGGAATACAACTCATGTTGTGACAGAGTGGGAGCATTTGTAGGCCTTTTTTAAAGTCTTGGTGTAGCCACGTTCAAGAAGGCGTAGTCTGAGGAGATCAGCATTCTTTTCGAAGATGCTTCATCCAATCAATTGCGTCTAGCTTGTAGATATTGACTGTATGGTATGGATGTTACAAGAGATTTGGGATGGAAACTGGTGGCATACAGAATAAAGTTCCCTGCAGTCATTTTTTGGAAAAAGTTTGCTGGTTAATGCACCATCAGAACCCTTTTGAATGCGGACATCCAAAAAGGTGACATCAGAGGTGCTGATAGCAGTATAGTAGAATGTAGGTTAAAATCATTGTCATTCATGGAGGCTAAACAGTGGTTTAGCATATCCACCAATCCGCTCCATAAGATGAAAATATCATTGCTATAGCAGTGTCACGTGAGGATGTTGTCCGCATTTCTCGAAAACCTGTCATCAGATAGTAATTGACACGCCCACTCACCCGGGTACAGCTTGGCATAGGATGGGGCACAGCATGTGCCCATAGCCTTCCCCTGCACTTGAAGGAAGTGGGAGTCGTAGTAAGACATTGTGTCTGAGGATGAAGTCATAAGCAAGCAAGACAAATTTGTTCATAGCAGAATCCTGTTGACCCCTTTGAGAGAGAGTGTGATGTATTACAGATAGACCTCTAGAGTGTGATATTGAACTATAGAGAGGCCCCACATCAATGGTGACCAGCACTGTGTCAGCATCTACATGAGTTCTCTCTAGGATTTGGAGTAAGTGAATGTAGTCACAGACATAAGAGGGTAAACTTAAAATGAATGGTCTGAGATAACGGTCTACCATACGGCTTAGATTTTCAGTCAATGCTTCTGAGGGGATTGAGAATGTTTTTTTTTTTGTACCTTGGGAAGGGCATAAAATGAGGCTATTCTAGGAAAGCCAGTCTTGACAAATTCCCAAATGTTTTTTTTTTTCGACATGACATTGTTATAATATGCTCTATGAACAAGGAGAAATAACTCCTTGTTAAAAGTGTCACAAAAAGATTTGGGTATCTTTCTGTACCAATCCTTGTTTGCCAAAATGTTATTACACAGAGACATATTTATCGTTGCTCATTACAACAATGTTGCCCCCCTTCTGGGGGGGGGGGGTTTGTTATTTTGTGATTATTAGTTAGTGCTGTAAGTGCTGTTTTTTCCCCGGGCGGGTAAGATTACTCTCCCTGGGTTTAAGAAGCTACATTATGATTTGAACTGATTGGAGTGAATTGGTCGGACTTCTTTCTAAGAGGAATGGTATGGATGTCACATGTTTGTAGTAGTAATTCAATGTCTAGCAGGTCAGTGAGACCAATGGATTCATTTTCCTCTAGGAATGAGACCAGGTAATCAAGTGCCCGATCATCAGTTCCCAAAGGGGTGAATTGAGGGAGTGTGGTTGGTTGGCATACATGCTTTTCAAAATCAAATTCCAAGCAAGGAGGTGCAGATCTTTAATGACCTCAAAATTTGTCCAGTGAATGGTCTGGACAAAAAGTAAGGCCCTTAGCTAGGACACTCTTTTCGTTTGGGGAAAGTTGGTAAGAAGACAGATTGATAACATTCAACGTCGTTTGGGGTTGGATTTTGACATTTTCTTCATAAAGGTTTTTATATTCCCCTGCTGTATATTTATGTTGCCCCTTATCTGGCCTAAAAAAGTAGTAGCTTGTGTTTGGGTGAGAGGAGTTCCCATATTGTTAGTATATTCCATACTCACATTGTTCCCCAATCCTCTACTGCGGCTATGCACAAAGGAAATCACCATATCATCACATGACTTGTGGGAACTGATCCCCTGCATGTAACCTGTATGTATAAAGGATGCATATTCAACAGAAATGGCCATGAGGGCAACATTTTTGCCACCTATTTTTGTTGTGCTGATGTTTAGAAAACTGTGAAGAAGGAGACATGAATGAAAACACAGGCATATCAGATACAACAGAGCTGTTGGTGACTCTAGAGTTATCATCCTGTCTTCTAAAACCCCAGTTTCCTTGTTGCCATTTGTAAGCCTGTCCTTCATAAAAGGCTATTTTGTCCCGTTGGAACTTTTTGTCCTTTTTTAATAAGAATATCTTTGTTAAATTTTTCTAGATGATTTTTAAGTTTGGTCTCCATATCAGAGAATGCTTCTTGCGTTCTTAAAGAGGCCATTTGTGTATGGATGTTAATGATTTTTTTTTATCCTGCTTACTTACTCGTTTCTGGCATGCCTGGATAAGCAATGTCATCATTTTATCAGAACATTGTTTCTTTTGCCATACATCTTTAAAAGCCAAATCCACACTTTCAAAAGATGGAAAAATTTGTACTTGCACCCCAAATGGGTTGATACTTTCCTTTAAAAAGCTTTCAAAAGATCTAATGTGCCAAAAGAGAGATTTTCTCTCTAAAATATGACAAAGATTGAAAAAGACAGCAGAGATTTCTGATTCAATGGATTCATTTTTTCCAAAATCCTGCTGGAGATTGAACATAAAATTGTCCCATTCCTTGCCCTGATATTCCACCATCAGGAAGATCAAAAGTAGAGGGAAGCAAGAGAAAAAAAAAAAAAAATGGGTATTTACTACCTAAATAACAATGAAAGTGTATGAGCCTGGTAATACCGAACAAGTAACTGCCAACATCCATAGATATTGCATAGAAGAGCCTAAAAATATAGGAGATTCCCCATGGGAATTTAACGGCAGAAAGAAAATATATAACAGAGCATATTTATTAAAAGACCAATTGTCAATGTTTAATGAAGATTTTGTGGCCACACGGCCAATAAAAACTGGTAAGTATTCAGCAACAAATATGATACAAAAAAATGGATTTAAAGAAATATATCCAATATGCAAGATGTTACTTGTTTTGTATTACCAGGCTCATACACTTTCAAACCCATTTCCAGACCATCACATCTCACAGCTGAACTCAAGTGTCCCCTTATTTTTTCTGAATACCCATGGACCCCTTATTTTTTCTGAATACACATGGACTCCTTGTTTACCTTACCTTCTCCATCCACTTTCACTCATTTCAGCAAATAGTCACTCCCCTAGCTGATGGAGTACTATTGGAAGTTTGTTTTCTCCTTGGGATTTTTGTTGTTTTTCAAGCTTTGTTTCCCTGGCCAGGCTGTGCGTCACTGCTTGCAGTTGGGAGCTATATGCTTTATTTTGTTTTCTGCTGGTCCAGTGTTTGTTATACGGACTCTTTTAAATCTTGTATGACTTTTTCTTTACCATGCTCAGAATACTTTAGTAATCTTTAGATTTGCTGAACTGCATATGCTATGTCCTTATAACTACCCTGTAATGTACATGACTTTGATTTGTCCTTGATGATCTGATTGCATGCCTTAACCCCATATGTATCACCATGGTCTCCTTAAAATTTCTAACCTGGAATGTTAGAGGCTTGAGAGCGAAACTCAAACGTGTTGTGATGCTTTCCAACTTCAAATCAGAACAGGCCGATGTTTCCATTCTGGTGGAATTTCATATCACTGATCAGTTGCAGGTCGCCCAAAAAAACCCGGGGTGGGCTAGCTGGACCAGGCCCCTCACACTTTTCACTCTTATCACTAAAACTGTCCAATTTCAATTATTGGTGCTGCAATCGGATCCCCAAGGCAGGTTCCTTTTTTTTTTTTTCTTCATGCTTTGATTAGGGGGATTGAAATATTGTTGGTGTATTATATCCCTCCTCCATTATAATTTTCATTATGACATGCCGGTCTTACCTTTAAGGCCCAGCCTAACACCCTACGGTCCCTGCTGTTTGGATGGGTGACTTTATCATGGTCATAGAGCCCAGTCTTGGCAAAATGGGCCCCAATTCTTCTAACCCATCTCCACCTCATGTAATGAGATTTGGTAGACTGCTAGTTGAATTTGCACTGATAGACACATGGAAACATCAGTATCCCACGTCCAAAACATATTCTTGTTTTTTACTGCTTCGCACTCTGCTAGGTCCCAAATAGATTATATTTTACTATCCAACTCTATTTCTAGTCTAGTGGATGTGGGCTTTTGTACCCGAGTACTGTGTGGCCATTCCCCATACTAGGTGACTTTGTGCCTGGGGATCAGCCCCCCTATATTTGGAGGCTGAATCCCTTTTGGCCCTCCACTCTCCCCACATTGGAGGAGTTGTAAAACGAATGGGAATTTTCCTAATCAGGGTTTGGCTTCCTGGGGCAGTGATTTGGGAGTCTTTCAAGTTGCAGGCTGAACTGGTTCTATCAAGCAGACACAAAGCGTCCTGTAAAATGGTATTACAACAGGCAGAAGAGCACCTGCTGTTCCTAGAATATGCTTTTAAGACTGACCCTTCTCCAGCTAACACCTCCCTGGTGAAAATGCAGGCTAGATTGGTTAAATGACCTTCACTTGGAAAAAGATCTGCTGTTTGGCTTTCTCAATGAGCAGTGCATATTTGAGCATGGGGAGATGGCTTGCAAATTGCTTGCTTATATGGCCCATTTGAACCATAAACACCCACCACCGTGATGATTTCTTTACAAAGTGCTTCTGGACAACGCTTAACAGAACCTGGTCTTATAGCTGAGCAGTTTTGCTCTCAGAATGAGCTACCCAGCTTTCTACAGACATCTACCTTTCCTTCTCTGAGCCCCTCCCAGGTTAAAATGTTAGCAGCCCCGCTCTTCACTGGTGATATATAGATGAAGCCTTGGTGCATCTTACCCCCTCCAATGCGCCAGGGTCAGATGCACACCCTCTGGAATTTTACTCAATTTCACGAGGTCTTCGGCTCCAAATTGTGAGACATATTCACCCATATATTTGACTCTGCTACCCTGCCTTCCTCAAGGGGGGGCCCTGATTGTACTTCTACCCAAACCCATTCAGGAGCCCTTTTACCCTGCATCTTACCACCTTATCTCCATACTGCAATTGGGGGTTACAATTCTAGACTTCCACCTCAAACATAATCCTCAACCTAAACCACCCCGATCAGATAAGATTAAAAGCAGTTTGGCATGAATTCTAGGCAACATTTCATGAACCTACAGGCCACTCATAACTGTTGGTTCATGGGTTGTGGGCAGTCTTTAGGTCGCTAAGGCATTCAATTCGGTGGAATGGTGATAATTATGGGAATGCCTCTGTAGATTTGGTTTTAGACTGAAATTTATTAAATTGCTTCAGCTTTTATACCATGCGCCCATAGCTCAGATTCAGGTTAAAAGCAGAATCTCCCTCCCATTTTGCTTATGCAGGTGTACCCATTATCACCACTGCTCTATGCATTAGCTGTAGAACCCTTGGCAATCTGCCTACCCAGAAGTCAAAGGATTACATCTGGGACAGTTAGGTGAAACCATTAGACTCTATGCTGACGATATGCTGTTGTAGCGGAGAGATGCGGGTTTTTCCTTGTTAGTTGCACTGCACCTTATTAAACACCGTGGGGAATACTCAGGGATGAGAATAACTAAGAGAAATCCAAAATCCTCCCTCTGAACCTGGGGGCCCCCCAACTTCTGAGCGAGTCTCACTCCACTTGGTACAAGCCAGCATGATTAAATAGTTGGGTATCCTGGTTACCAGATCCTAGAAAGACTGTTGGACTGCAAGATCATTTTCACTAAGTTCCAAGTTAAGTCTAAGCTTCTACACAGTGTGTGACATGCTCCCTTATATTTACTGCTTCACATAATAAATATCACTTCCAAGGACCTAAATACTTTTGTATAGGGTAATGCCTGACAAATTGTCATGGCCAGCTATAAAGAACCCCACAAATGAGATGAGAACTGCCAGATCCCTACAAAATGACAGAAAGACATTCACACCATTGGCCTGCTGGATGATTGTTTAGTCAGACTTCATGAGGGTGGCCTGAGGGACCGATGTCCTCTAGTGGGCCCTATGCTCACTGCTCCACCCCACAGAGCTTGATTGGCATTTGCCATTGAACACCAGAATTGGCAGGTTCGCCAATGGCGCCCTGTGCTTTTCACAGACGAGTGCAGGTTCACCCTAAGCACATGTGACAGATGTGAAAAGATCTGGAGAAGCCGTGGAGAAGGTTATGCTGCCTTTAACATTGTTCAGCGTGACCGTTTTGGTGGTGGGTTAGTGATGGTCTGAGGAGGAATATCCATGGAGGGATGCACAGACCTCTACAGGCTAGAAAATGGCACAGACTGTCATTAGGTATCAGGATGAAATCCTTGGACCCATTGTCATACCCTACACTGGTGCAGTGGGTCCTGGGTTCCTCCCAGTGCATGGCCTCATGTGGTGAGAGTAAACAGGCAGTTCCTGGAGGATGAAGAAATTGATACCATTGAATGGCCCCCCACAATTGCCTGACCAAAATCCAATAGAACACCTCTGAGATTTCATGTTTCTGTCCACCCGTAGCCACCAGGTTGCACCTCAGTCTGTCCAGGAGCTCAGTGATGCCCTGGTCCAGATCTGGGAGGAAATACCCCAGGAAGCCATCCATCTAATTAGGAGCATGTCCCGACATTGGCAGGCAAGCATACAAGCACGTGGGGGCTATACAAACTACTGAGTACCATTTTGAGTTGCTGCAATGAAATTTCAGCAAAATGGATTAGCCTGCTGCATCATTTTTTTCACTTTGATTTTCAGGGTGTTTTTTAATTCAGTCCTCTGTAGGTTGATAATTTCCATCAAACAATAGGACATCCTTGCGTTCCTAACATATGCTGGATATCTATACTGATATGGACTGGGTAATATTTTTCCCCTTTGAGATCTGATGTATTTTCAAAGTGTTCCTTTAATTTTTTTTGAGCAGTGCATATCACCACTGTAAGGTTTGGGAATTAGCAGCACCAAGGACAATTACACCACCTATCCACCCCTTTGGGGCAATTCATACCTGCTGGGTGTATTCACTGTGGCCAACCCCAAAGTGTGGGTTACTAGAAAGATCATATACCTTTCCTAAGCTAGAGGTATTAAATAATTTCAAGACCTGAAGACTGAATTTGAGTTACCCAACTCAATGTTTTTCTGCTAGCTCTGGCTCTGTCATGTACTACACACACAATTTGGAGATTCTTTCCCAAACATTGATTCTCCAGACTTGCTAAGGGTTACCTTGGGTTTGAAATGAAATTAAAAAAAAAAAACCCACTTACATCCACTTTCTATAATAGTCTCCTTCACCCGAATGCTGCTAATTTGGCATACCAACTGAAAACTAGATCGGTGGCTGATGTAGAGGAGATGGAGGATTAATATTGGGAAGAGGTACTAGACTCCTGTAAGCTTGTTTTCCCAAAACTTTGATCGCCTCACCCACTTATACAACCTACATAGGGCATACCCAATTCCCATTCGATTATCCAAATACCGGCCACACTATAGGCCCTTCTGTCCTAGATGCAGTAAGTCCACTGGCACCTTTCACCAGCTACTGTGGTCATGCATGGGCTATTGGACACAGGAAATAAGATTTCTGGATGATGGGCTCCCCACTAACTATGGCCAAAGCAATGGCTTCTGGGACTTCTCCCAAATCCAGAAAGTGACAAACTTCTTTATATTTTTCTACAAGAAACACTTTGTCCGGATGTTGATTGCCAGGGCTTCACCAACAGTCCAGGAATGGGCGATTGCCATTAACCTCACACTACCATACAAGTCCTTTACCTTCACAGACACTGCCCAGCTAAAGATCATAAGATCTGGGACAGATGGCTGGATCAGGCCTCTACCTGCTTAGATGATTAATCTAACCAACCAAGGTGTTGATGTACTAAAACTTGAGTGCAAAACCTGGTGCAGCTGTGCATGGTAGCAAAATCAACTTCTAACTTCAGCTTGTTCAGCTAAGCTTTTATCAAACAACCTGGAAGCTAATTGGTTTCTGTGCACAGCTGCACCAAATGTTACCCTTTCCAGTTTTAGTAAATCAACCCCCAAGTCTCATTTGTGTGTCTACTGCACTTTTAGCTACATTTACTAAACCTGCAGTGATATGTATCTAGAGCGATATATCCCTAGTCACAGTGATACACCAATGTATATGTTGAAAAGAGTTTGTATTTTTGGTGGCCATTATAAAAGAAAAATGTCTTTTTTCCCCCCCCACATTGAGTACCTTTTTCATAGGGAATGTGACTCAAAAACACACCAGGTGTGCATTTTTGATGGGTTTTCAATGCATTTCAGGCCTGGTTCACACCAATGCAGTTTGTCCATTTTGCAGTGTGTTTGATGCAATTTTTTTTTGGGGGGGGGGCACAACTAAGCTGGGCAGATTAAAAACACAATGCATCAAAACGCAACCTGTGTTTTTGATGCGGTTTCAATGCTTTGCAGGCCTGCTTCACACCAATGCAGTTTGCATTTTTTCCCTTTTGCAATATGTTTGGCCAAAAAATATAAAACTCATTAAACTTGTGTGCAAACTTTTTGCTGGGAAGATTAAAAACACGAAACGCATAAAAAAACACCACGTGTGCTTTTTTTATGCATTTCAGGCCTTGCAAAAATGTTCACACCAATGCAGTTTGCATTTTGTCCATGTGCGTTTGCCCAGCAACAAGTAGGCCAAAAACATTCAAAAAAAGTTTTAAATGCACATGCAAAAATGCAAAACTGACAAAACGCAAACTGCATTGGTGTGAACCAAGGTCTGAAATGCATTGAAAAACACAAAAAAAAAAAAAAAAAAAAAAAAATCACACGTTGCATTTTTAGTTATGTGTTTTTAATCAGCTCAGCAACAAGTTGGCCAAAAAACATGCAATTTCAATCTGACACGTTTTTAGATAACAGCAAAAACTCATTGAAAAACACATGTGTTGTGTTTTTTTTTATATGTTTTCAATGCATTTTAAGCCTGCTTCACACCAATGCAGTTTGTTTTGTCCATTTTTCATTGCTTTTTGCGTTTTTTGATGCTTTTCAGACCTGGCCCACACCAATGCAGTTTGTGCTTTGTCCGTGTTGTGTTTTTGCATGAGCGTTTGACAAGTTTTTGGCCAACTTGTAGCTGGACAGATTGAAAATGTAGCAAACACACATAATCAGTTTTGCGTTTTTAATGCATTTCAGGCCTAATTCACACCAATGCAGTTTGCATGCCATCAGTTTTGCATGAGCATTTTATTTTTTTTGGCCAATTTGTTGCTGGGCAGAACTCAAAACGCATGAAAACTAATCAAAAGTGCACTACATGCATATTCTGCAGCATCTCCATTGAAGTCTGTTGAACCACAAACGGCAGCTCAAAAGCATGGTTATGAACATGTCCCATAGGAAACCATGTTAAATGGACTGTAGTGTTTCAGAAAAAAGCCCTAAAAAAATGCATCCAAGCTCAATGGGGAAAGTGCTTCTTTTTTTTTTTTCCACAAGGGAAACGCCACGGACCAGTGTGAAGACATGCATTGAATATAAGGGTATACATTAATCTTAAGGTTTTTTTTGTTTTATTTATTTTTTTATTTTTTTTAAGAAAGAGTGCAGCAAAAACTGCTCAGTGTGAAAGCAGCCAATTGGCCAAAAAGGTGCCAAAATAAATTCATATTCATTTAAATTCATGATATTAAAAAAAAAGTTGAATAAAAAAAGTTGTATATATATATATATATATTTTTTTTTAAAAAAACCTGTTTGTTTCGGTTTTCGGCCAAATGCATCCTGAATTTTCGGTCTAAGAAATTTAATTTCAGTGCACCGCTACCTTGTCACACTGTCTAAATAATGCATTTTTTATATGTATGGATATGGGCATTATATGGTACGTTATTTTCTCTGCTTTGCTGGAGAACTTTATTGCTTATGGTCACTACTCTCCGTATTTAATCAGAGATGTGATCACAGCCATAGTGGAGGAGGGACCCCCACCACTACATTCTTTAAAAGACCCATCTCTGGGTGCAGCGACTACCTAGAACCCATTGCAGTTGTTACCCCCATTTCCGTGGATACCAGGAGGCTAGCAATCCATAGGAGTAGGCGATTGTTGGGGACCCCTATTCAATGTACACAGAATTAACTACACTTTGTCTTAGCCAAAAGGCCAAGAAGCGATATACAGACAGAATTATCTGGATTGCACGGACTTCGATAGCAAGGCTGAGAAGATTATTCAGCTGCTTTGACTGTGGTGACAAAATTGGAACAGTTTGGGGAATGGTGGCATCCCTATATAGTCCTTTGATGGAGAGTCTACTGCTTTTTACTGCTTGACAACATCAAGACACTTGAGGAATTTAGCATCCTTGTAGTCTCAAGTGATCTCTATTTGAACATAAGAGGACCCAACTCCCCATTTTAAAAATTGGTTTTAGAAAAAATAAAGTAAACCAACCAAATTGATTGCCCCCCAACACTCCTGAAGAATCAGGCGACAGCAAGAAAAGTTGCATATAGTGTTTATGTATATCATTTTATGCAGGAGAAATTTTAGCCAATACATATGTGCTTGATACCTTACATAGTACCTTTAAACATTTGACCCCCGGAAGGTTTTACCCCCTTCATGACCAGAGCATTTTTTGCTATTTAGCACTGTCACTGACTGCCAATTGTGCGGTCATGCAACACTCTGGGAGAAAAAAAAAAAGGATATAAACTTCATTTGCGTACAAAAGAGCTTTCTTTTGGTGGTATCTTATCGCTGGGTTTTGGTTATATGAAAAAAAAATATACATCTTGGAAAAAAGTTTGGGAAACAAAACCCACAATATTTTCTGTTTCAATACATTCAATAAACAAAACAAAATTTCTTCATACATGTAAGCCAAATATATTCGGCTACATTTCTTTGGTAAAAAAAAAAAGATCCCAGTAAGTGTATATTAATTGGTTTTTGAAAGTTATAGCACCTACAAACTATGGTATGTACAGTGGATATAAAAATGCTACACACCCCTATTGGGTGTCAGGTTTCCGTGATAAAAAAAAAAGATAAAATCATTTCAGAACTTTTTCCACCTTTAATGTAACCTATAAACTGTAAAACTCAGTTGAACAACAAACTAAAATCTTTTAGGTGGAGGGAAGTAAAAATAAAAAACTAAAATAATATGGTTGCATAAGTGTGCACACCCTTAAATACTTTGAGTGCTATAATAAAATCATGCTTCAGTCTTTTTGGGTATGGAGTCTATCAGCACGGCACATCTTGACTTGGCAATATTTGCCCACTCTTCCTTGCAAACACACTTCAAGTCTGTCAGATTGAGAGGGCATCTCTTGTGCACAACCCTCTTCAGATCACCCCACAGATTTTTGATCGAATTCAGGTAAAAAAAAAAACCTTTAATCTTCTTCTGGTGCAGCCATTCCTTTGTTGATTTTGTATGCTTTGGGTCGTTGTCATGCTGAAAGATGAAGTTCCTTTACTTGTTCAGCTTTCTATCAGAAGCCTGAAGGTTTTGTACCAATATTGAGTGGTATTTGGAACTGTTCATAATTCCCTCTACCTTAAATAAGGCCCCAGTTCCAGCTGAAGAAAAACAGCCCCAAAGCATGATGCTGCCACCACCATGCTTCACTGTGGGTATGGTATTCTTTTGGTGATGTGCAGTGTTCTTGCACCAAACATATCTTTTGGAATTATAGCAAAAAGTTAAATCTTGGTTTCATCAGACCACGACACTTTTTCCCCACATGCTTTTGGGAGACTTCAGATGTATTTTTGCAAAATTTAGCCAAGCTTGGATGTTTTTATTCATAAGAAAGGCTTCTGTCTTGCCATTCCACCCCATAACCCAGACATATGAAGAATACGGGAGATTGTCACATGTAGCACACAGCCAGTACTTGCCAGATATTCCTGCAGCTCCTTCAATGTTGCTGTAGGCCTCTTGGTAGGCTCCCAGACCAGTTTTCTTCTTGCCTTTTCATCAATTTTGGAGGGATGTCCAGTTCTTGGTAATGTTACTCTTGCACCATATTTTCTCCACTTGGTGATGACTGTGTTCACTGTGTTCCATGGTATAGCTAATGCCTTAAAAGATATCAGTCAGGAGAAGGGTACAAAAGAATTTCTAACAATGAGATCCCTCTGATGCTTTGGAAGCTCTTTGTAGACCATGGCTTTTGCTGTAGGAGACTAAGAAAATGTCAGGAAAGACCCACTATTTGGGGTTAATCAGAGGCACTTTAAATAGCGGTAGGTGTGTACTTACTCCTATTCAACATGATTTTGCATGTGATTGCTTAATTCTGAACCCGTTATAAGAGGTTTTGCACACTTATGCAACCACATTAATTTAGTTTTTTATGTTTACTCCCCCCCATAGGATTTCAGTTTGTTTTTCCACCTTAATTGTGACCTATGAACTGTACAACTCCATTGAAAAAGTTCTGAAATGGATATTTATCGGTCTCTTTTTTTACATCACAGAAACCTGATATTTTAACAGTGCCAATACTGTACACAGTCATTGTACTAATGACACTGGCTGGGAATGGGTTAACATCTAGGGGCAATCAAGGGGTTAATTGTGTGCCTAGAAATATGTAATATGTGCTTTACTTTACTACATGGCCATTTTTATTCTCTGCTTTGCAGGAAGAAAAACAGCCAGATTTCTGTCCCTGTACAGTTGTGTAAACACAAAACTCTGTGTTTGATTGGACACTGCCTGAAATCGGCTGTCAAATACAAACTGTGTCCAGTCACAACATGGGTCAGCAGGGGCAGGTTATGCATGCCCACAGACCCAGCAGAGGGTAGTCACCTAATGTACAATACGGTCTTGCCCATGCCACCCCGCCGCAGTAAATGTACAGTGGTGGGGCTGCAAATGGGTGAAGTTTCAATAAGTTTGGTGTCCATCAAGAGATTCACTATGGTTTTGCAATGTAGACATACACAAGCAATTTGCATAATAAGCAAGTTTTATTTTTACAACAATTCAAAACGGTTGCATAGTGACATAAAATATGTACTTTAAGTGGAAGCAGGGAAAAGCAGCATTGCTTGCATATCTACAGGAATTCTAAAAGGCCTTTGCTTATAATACTTTAATTCCTCAAAATACTAATTTATATATTACATATGCAATTATATTTTACAACCTCTTAAACAAGTGGAAACATGGTGTCCTTTTAAAGCCTTAAATATCTTAGAATCCAGACCTAAAAATAAATATAGCACACAAATGTAGTCTATTGGCAGGTATTCTACCCTTTGGCTTCAAGAAGTTTCACACTAAGAAAAACAAGTCATGTCCTGTAGACTTGGACACACCTTTCCCCCACATCAATGGTTACTTGTGTGCCTGAACAGCAGAAAAACTTCAGAGAATTCCAGCTAACACAAAGCAGGAAAATGGTCAGGATCTTCTGGATTCAGAGAAAAGTCATTCACCTAGGAAGATGTAAATGCATTTTTAGATGGTACCAAGCTCTCAGACAGGTTATGAAAATCAAATTTGTGTGCTTGTCAAGTCAAATCTAAATATTAACCATTGGGAGGACCTTTTGGCATTACAACCACTCTCCACTAGTGATTTGTCTAGTTTCGTTTAAAAAATTGTAGACCGATTAAGAAAATCCAAGTGCTACTGTATAAGTAAAAAGTAATAGGTCACTTAACATACTGTATAGAAAAAACTACTTTCCTCCTAAAAGGGGGTAAGGGGGAACTCTCCGCTGACAATACAGTGATCTGCAGCTGCAGACAATTCTCCATCTTGTCTAATGTCTGCTGAACCAACCGCATTTCAGTCAGAAGGTCTATGACCAGATTTAGGATGGAACGGAAGCTTCCAATAAGACTGCCCCTAGATTTAGGAAAGCCTGGATTTCTAGGCCTTATCCTTCCATTACAGAAATGTGCTCATTACCAGCAGAAACCTAGAACAGGACAGGGGCAGCTCTTAAATCTAGCAGCACAATACAATGATGCAGATTTTGTGGCTAAGCTTCACATACCTTTAGGCCTTCAAGTGTAAATGCCTCTTCTCTTTTAACACGGCCTCGTCCTCCACCTCTTCCACCACGGCCTGGTCGAGGTAGGTTTCCAAAATTGATCTCCAGCTGGCATGTAATATCATTTACAGGTTTGCGGAAGCCAACATGGCAATCTTCATCATCATTTATATTCTGTTGTCAAACAAGATATGCATTCATTAAAAAGGGCAGTGCACGGGCACACAATATCCTACAGTAGTCAACAGTTGAGCCTGTACTGGAAGAACAGAAGACTAGGGCACACCAAGTGAAATGTACAAAAGGTTTTGTACCCTTATCAAGCAGTTTAAGTTTTAGTCATCTTTTAAAATGGTTTTATGTAAATAAAACTTTTTTTTTTTTTTAGCATGTTCTAAAAAGATCACTGTATTCAGTTTTAACTGCTTCCCATCCGCCCCATAGCAGTAATACTGCTACAGGGTGGCACGGGGTGTGCAA